>NC_058158.1:23513157-23810704 GCF_020080835.1 Cotesia glomerata | reverse complement strand
TTAATTAATTTCTGAACATCGAGAATTATTTCAATCAGCAACTCACGACTGGTCAAGCTTCGGTACCCGAGGTCGAGCTTAGTACGCTGTAACGAACAATGGAGTCCATTTTGAGCGCGCAAATTCCTTGAGAATTTTGTGACGCAGTAAATTTACAATATTAACAACTGGACTATTATTATAAATTATAACAATTGAATTATCATTTATTAATATTATTTGTTACAAAAAAGTATTATTTATTCAATATAATTTATTGAGAATCGGCTACTGAGTTTCGACGCAATTGAGATCGAATTAACCGTGGATAATTTTTCGTGAATTTATTTTATATTGAGACAAATTGTTTTATTAATTATTTATAAATCGAAAAATTCCACGTGGTTATTTATATATTGAACTATGGAAGACTAAAATTATTATTGGAAAATTAAGTATTGAAAAAATTGCGACGAAATTAGTAATTGAAATAACCGCGGATGATTTTCGGAATTTATTCTTACATCGAGATAAAATTGTTGTTAATTAATTATCCAGTCGACAATAACAATAATAATAATTGTCTAGTCGGAAATTCCACGCGGTTGAATCTTATATTGAAATTGAAGCCTGTGAAAATTATAATAAATAAAATTTAATACCATTATTCCGGTAGAAATTGTTATAAAACTATTTATTGTGTGGATTACGTCCGAGTAAAAATTTAGTTAATTTTATAAAGAACGTTCTTCGAAAGAATTTAAGTTAATGCGCAGAGTTAAGCTCGTGTTAAATTTGGAATAAAAGAAGCGTCGGTTTTAAGCCGGAAATTTTAAGAAGTAAATTTATTAATCGTGAGGATAATTTACGATTTTAATCTCGAGCTAATGACGGAAGGAATTTTAGTGATAATTTAACGTTGACTTTTTTGGAGTTAATTTTGTAAAATTTTAATTAGTCAAAAGTAAAGTAGAGTCAGTGTGTGTGGAGAAGAGTGGGTTGTGAGTGGGTGAGTGCTACCAGCGTTCCTTCGCATACGATTAGTCTCTTTGCGAGGTGTTTCGCTGGCGTAGAAGCCGTTGTATAGACGCCAAGTGGGGTACAGCGGTAGTAAGGTAGAAACCACAGTATAGTCGCTCCATAAGAGGGTACTGTGGGATTAAGTAAATTTTTTTGTAAGCTTGCGGGAGGACATCGGTCTACGTTTAGTCACTGGGTCGACTACTTTCGTGAGCCGAATTAGAAGCCGTTGTATAGACGCCAAATGGGGTACAGCGGTAGTAAGGTAGCAACCACAGTATAGTCGCTCCATAAGAGGGTACTGTGGGATTAAGTAAAATTTTTTGTAAGCTCACGGGAGGACATCGGTCTACGTTTAGTCACTGGGTCGACTACTTTCGTGAGCCGAGTTAACGAGCCTTTGCATACGATTAGTCTCTTTGCGGGGTGACAAAGCGGTAGCGTGGAGTTGAGGAGAGTAGTAATAAGTTGTAGCATTAAGTGAGTTAGTTGTAAGTGAGTGTGTGTACGTGCAAGCGCACGAGTTGTTAAATTCTTTTGTTAATAAATTTTGGTACTGTTGTTAAATAAAAATTTATTCATTTTCAGAACCACCTTCCCTCAACTCTCTCTTCCCTGTAGATTAATAGAATCAGCTCTGGTATCCGGTTCCAGGAACCGAGAAAATAATCCTGGTGGCGCCCTGGTAAATCTTAGAGTCAATTGTTGAATATATTGTTGTTGTTAAATTTTACTAAGGGCCAAATGAGCGGGAATTAAAACACCCGTTACAAGCGCTATTTTAATAATTCCAAGTTTTTAACTCGCTGATTTTACAAACACCCATACGAAGTTGCCGTCGATGGAAAAAATGCCGTAGATCAGCCGATGTCCAACTGCCAGCGATCGGCCAAGCATTGGCTATTAATAATGGCCCAATCCTGGTTGATTACTGGCGTTTATAATCAATAAAATTTGAAAAAAAAAAAAAATTTTTTTTTAATTAATATTTTTTTTAACTATTATTCGAATGTAAAAAAAAAATTTTACTCATATTAATTCAGTTAATTTACGTATGAACAACTATAATTATTAAATTAAAAAAAAAAAATTGTAATTAAAGTTTTTAACGCGGTCTTCTGATATAAAATTTGTGGTTACATAAAATCTGCATTAAATATTTTTTTCATTATATTCTTTCAAATCTATAATTATCACTACAAATATTTAATGCAGAAAGCATTTCTTTGGACTGATTGACGGGTGATCAACGGCTGTGCTCCAGCCGATACTGCAATCCATAATTCGTTGCGCAAGCGCAGTAAATTTTAAATCAGCTGTTTTTCACTCATTTTCTAACTTTTCTTATTGTGGGTTGCAGCCAATATTACTTTAATTTTTAATTAAATATAGTATTTAATTTAAATTCTATCTCTATGTCAAGCGCATATCAACTAGTTAAAAAATATCGAGTAATACTAAAATCATTAAAAAATAACAATTGCCAACAACAAAATCAAAACATTCATAGTGCAATTGTAGAAAAGGAAGATGTTATTTGTGTTTATAACGATACCGGTGACTCTAGTATAAGCTCTCAAATCGACTATAATATTTATAAGAGTCCTATCAATGATGATATTAGTTTAAATAGTGATAAAATTAGTGAGTGTAAGTAATAAAATTAATTTGATTTATTTGATTAATTAAATTAATTTTAACGCAGGTTAATTAATTTAAGCATAAATGTCTATTATAAAATAATACTACAATTTCCTAAAAAAATTATTAGTGTTCATGAACTTCGAAGAATGTTTTTTTTTTCATTTCCAAGAATTGAAGAAAAGTCGGCTCGTGACAAACGAGTTACGCAGCGCCGTGTAACAAATGTGTGTGTCCAGTGTCTTGCCTCAGTTCTGTTGTGTCGTGTATTGCTTCTGGTTTGCTGACTTTCTAACCTAAAATTTATGAAGTGAGTGTATGATTAATTAAGTAAATCAATTATTAATTGATTTTTTGAGAGTTTTTACATATTATTTATCGTCTAATCCATTTTCTGTCAATTTATTTAATTTAAATAAATAAAAATTAGGTTAACCGACATCTAAAGATTTTCAAAATTTTTTTTTTAATTTTAAAAAACTTCATATTTAAAAAATTTTTAAAATTATAAGTGCAACTAAAAAAATTAATTGTGTTAGCTATTATTTAATTAATTAAAAAAAAGTATTAAATTGTTAGATATTTGATAATTTCTTATCATCTTAAATAGTGATTGACTTAATAAATAAGCAATATTTATAATTGTTAAGGTTAAAGTGATTTAAATAATATTAACGATTTGATTTAATATATTTACAGAAGAAAGTGATGGATTTTTTTGCCAATATCCGCCATCTAATAATTATGATAAGCTGGAAAAGTATGCTCGTTTTATTCAATAATGATTTATAGTTTATTGGTTTCACACAAATTCATATATATTTTTTTTTTTTTCAGATGGTACTTCCTCGTGTTTTAATTTATGGACAGACTACTGCTAAAGGATCTATATGTAAAATGGCATCTGTTTTATTGACTAAAAGTGTTGAAACATATTATTCTGGCACTGGAAAAATTATAAAAGGAACTGGAAAACTTAACTTCAGTAGTACTTAACGTCAGAAAGTTTTAAATGCATGAGAGGTAATGTAAAATAATCAATGTTTATCAAAAGTGTTTTCAACTAAAGTATGTAGAATTAAATTTAGAATTTTTTTTCATATTACAGATGTAGTTACCGAAAAATTCGGTGATTCGGAAGAATGCAAAAATTTTGTTGAAAAAGTTGGGAAATGGCTTTCTGGTTGTAATGACTGAGAGCATGGACGAAAAAAAAGATCTCTCTCGACATAAATTATTTTTTATTTTTATATTTTTGATTTTTTAATTTAAAACTTAACAAATGACTTAAGAACCAAGTTATTTTCAACTTGTAAAAATAAAGTCTCTACTCATAATGTTTCACTTAAATAAGAATTATCTAGAATAATAAAAATTTGAATATAGACAGGCAGTTAAATTTTTATAAATCATCAAACAACTATTCTAATTAAGTTATTAAATTATTACTTAAAAAATTATTAATAATGTAGATCATAAATAAATATAATATCATAATAAATAATAAATAATAATAATAATTAATAATAATAATAACAATAATAATTATTGATAACAATAATAATATAAAAATGTAAAAATATTCGAAAAAATATTATTATTATTATTATTATCATTATCAATGATTTACCGTTCATTTGCCAATAATGGACCAATATTTGTTGGAATAATTGGCGGATAATTAAAAACTATTAATGGGCCGATAATTTAAATAGTACGTGGCCCATTGCTGGGGCCGTTAATCGGCCGATGATCAACTGCCATTAATGGGCCGGGGTTATCATTTGTATATTTAGCCGACGATGGGTCATTAAAAGATGCCAATGTCCGGCCGTTAATTATTATCCTTCGCCCGGCGATGGGCCATCCAAGGGCCGGTTTTCAAACTTTGTATGGGCAGCTTTATTTAGGAATTTTATTTTTTTTACATGGACGTTTTTTCTTTTGTCAAATTTTATTATATGCATAAATTATCTTTGAAATTATTTATATTTTTCTCATTTTAGTGATATTGTTTTTTACGTTTCGCTAAATTTACAAACGGCTAAATTTACAGATTTCAAAGTTTAGAATTTAAAAACGGCCAAATTTAGAAGTGGCAAAAAAACTGTAATCATAGAAACCTACCCGAATTAATACACGCGATTGTATATAATCATATATAATCATACATGATTATATATAATTATATAATAAACCTATACATAATTAGATCTGATCATACCTGCACGGAGAAAATTTTATAGTAGAGTTTACTATCTAGTTATGATAAAATCTATTAACTGAATTTGATAGTAGTAAATATTATTTAAATAATTATGTAAACCATCTGAATTGTAGTAGTTACCATCCTGATGGTAACTACTACTATTATGATGGTAATCAGTAATAATAGCTATTATTATTTTAACTAGTTATTACTATTATCAAAATCGTAATTCCTAATATAACCTGATGGTTACAGTTACCATCAGTAATAATAATAGCTACTATCTAAGCTAGTAAAAAATATTAAAAAAATTAAAAATTTGCGTTAGCGTGAATGCATTTCTGGATGAACTAAAAGCAGTTGAAGCGCAGTGTAGTACACAAAAAATCGGGATTAAATTCGGATTGAATGTATAATTAAATTTTTATTTTTCTAAAACAAGTTTCAACGCCAAATTTTTCAAAAAAAAATTTGAAGTTCCCAAAGAAATCAAAATTTTCAATAAAATTCAAATTTCAAAAAAAAAATTTTAATCTTACAAAAAACTTTTAAAAAACATAATTTTCAAAAAATCTAAGATTTTCAAAAAAAAATTTTGAATACAATGAAGCTTTAAACTAATTATTAATCATAATGATCTAATTATTTAAATTAAAATTTTCCCTTTAACAATTGTAATTAAAGAGAGCATACTCTTTGCTCCAGTTGATGGTATCGTATTTTGAAATGCACCGAATCAGCTTGACTACATGTAATTTTTCTTTTGCATTGAATTAAATGATATTCTTAAAGCTAGCAGATGATATAAACTCATTGACCTGTTCAAGTTATGCATTCTGTTAAAGAAATTCAATGCACAAATTATCAAAACTAGCAACCTGCGGTCCCTATGTGACTGCCAAGAATTGCGAACTATAATAAATAAAATTTTGCTTAATTGTATAATGATTTTCGTTAAAGTGTACTTTACTTTCTTAACTATTGACATTTATAAAGATATAAGATCATCCCGATATTACAATCATAACGAGCTTTCATTTGAGTACCCATTTGCATTTTTGATATATTTTTCATATGTACATATATATAATATATATAAATATATAAAAAATTCATGTGGGTACTCAAATGAAAGATCTCGACGAGTGTAACATCGGGATGAGCTTATATCTTTAAAAATGTCAATAGTTCACAAGATATAAGGTAATTTCTTAATTATTGATATTTTTAAAGATGTAAGCTCATCCCGATGTTACACTCATCAATAGCTTTCATTTGAGTACCCACATGCCTTTTTATATATTTTCCATATATATATATATTAGGGTAATATATATTAGGGTGGGTCAAAAAAATTGATTTTTTTTTTTTAACTTCTAATATTGAAAAGTTGGTTCTCAGGCACCTCTAGAAAATGCTCACCAAATTTGAGCTCTTAATATTGATAGGAAGCTTATCCGCATCACAGTTTTATATTTTTTGTTAGTCTCATAAAAAAGATCATATCTCACTATTAATCAATTTTTTAATCAAATATTTATACATATTTTTGTAGAAAATTGAATGATCTACAAAAAAGATTTGATATGTGTAAGCGATTTCATTAACCATTTCAAAGATATCCGAGGTCAAAGTTCAAAAAATTTATCAAAAAAAAATTTTTTTTTTTAATTTCCTACCACATTGGAAAATAATAGTTGTCAAATGAATATGCCATATTTTTGTAGGAAATTTAACGCTCTCCAAAAAAGGTCTGATATGTAAAATTGATTACTACACTGATAGAAGGATTTCTTAGTATTTAAAAAGATTTCTTTGTATTTAAGAAATCATTTCTTAAACATCATTTCTTAGTATTTAAAAAATATTTCTTAAATACAAAGAAATATTTCTTAAATATTAAGAAATATAACTACTAAGAAATATTTCTGAAATATTACGAAATATAACTACTAAGAAATATTTCTTAAATACAAAGAAATATTTCTTAAATACTAAGAAATATTTTTTAAATGCTAAGAAATGATGTTTAAGAAATGATTTCTTAAATACAAAGAAATCTTCTTAAATGCTAAGAAATCCTTCTATCAGTGTACAACCATTTAAAAGATATTCGTAACCGAACTATTTTTAACTATTTTTTACCCTATTCATAAATGTAAGGAAGCTTTACTTTTGGACAAAGAAAATGATACGTCTGTTTTTATTACTTACAAGGAAAGGTTTCCAGCTCCGATTTTGATGCCATTGAAATATGTTATTTTTATAATCGATTAAAATAATAAAATTTCAATGAAATTTCAATATTCTTGGTTCAAAAGTTACGTTGAGACAAAACCAAATAAATTCAGATTCAAACACAAAATCCTGTGAGTTTTGCGTTTGGAGATGGAGGTAATATTCACTGTGAAATTCCGGAATGTAAAAATTAAGCGATTATTCGTTGTTCGTTGTGTAAGAAGTCATTTTATTATTTTAATCGATTATAAAAATAACATATTTCAATGGCATCAAAATCGGAGCTGGAAACCTGGGAACCTTTCCTTGTAAGTAATAAAAACAGACGTATCATTCTCTTTGTCCAAAAGTAAAGCTTCCTTACATTTATGAATAGGGTAAAAAATAGTTAAAAACTTTCATTCTAGCAATATGAGCTAAAATTTTTATGAAAATATCTACAATTCATGGATTTAATGGATATATGAGCATTTTCTAGAGGTACCTGAGAACCAACTTTTCAATATTAGAAGTTAAAGAAAAAATAATCGATTTTTTGACCCACTACACCCTAATATATACAATATATAAATATATGAAAAATTGATGTGGGTACTCAAATGAAAGGTCTCGATGAGTATAATGTCGGAGTGAGTTTATATCTGTAAAAATGTCAATAATTCACAAGATATAAGGTCATTTATTAATTATGAATCTAGAGATAGAGAAATTTCTCTTAATGATATTCTCTTAATAATATAGATGATAGGATTACAATTAATTCAATTATAATGGAACCATCAAATGATGTTTCATTATTTTATCTTGTGAATAAATATTAATAATTGATAATAATAAGACTTTTTTAGTAACCCAAATCTTGGATGATTGCTATTTTGATAAACATAGTCAATCATTCAAAATAATCAATAACAGCTTTAACATTTGGAAATTTTTATCATATATGGATTTAAACGATTGTGTTATTATTTGTTTTAATATTTTAAAGAAAAAAATGTTCATAACTAAAATATGGATGCAAATAAAGAATTAAATTAAATAAATTTATATTATATTTCTTTCAGAATTTTTACAATCTGAGATGGTTACAGTAACCATCTTCGATTATAGCAGTTATAATTTTTAATAATTACAATTATTATTTTCGATAGTAATCGTTACCATTATTAATAGTAACTAGTACAATTATCAATGATAACACCTATTATTTTGTGACTAATTAATTTTATTACCATTTCACATAGTAGGAGTTAATATTTTCGTATAGTAAATACTATTATTAATTTTTCTCCGTGTAGCTGAACCCTTTCAATGAATTGCCTTTGAGATAAATTTAATTAATTACAAGAAAACAATAAATGACACTATTTTATCGTAATTTTCATACTTTTTAACAAAACAACAGTTGATAAAAAAAATTATAACATTGTATATTTTTATAATCAACCATTGTGATATCGTTATAATGCCTAAATTTTTAAAATTTTGAATCATCTTACAAATATTCTAATAAATATAGTTGTTACATAGAATATATCCAAAATATATAGTCATACATAACTCTGGCACACAAAAACAAAAGTGTTATGTACTTTGGACCGGACCTACCTATTGAAATGAATATTGATCCACTGAATCCGAATTTCAAGTCAGTTTGACCCGGCCACCCTCCAATTTTGAGCATAATGCAAAAAACCCCAAAAATTACAAAAAACTGCAGTCACAGCGATGAAAAAATTCTTGTGGACCCGGATCAAGTATGATTCTTGTGTATTTCAATTTACTGAATCTAAATCTGAACGTTAGCCCAGTGCCACGTTAAAGTTTTAAAATTAAAAAAATCTCAAAAAACCAAAAAAATTAGGAAAATTGCAGTTACAAATATGAAAAAACAATCTATAAAACATGATTAAATACTTTTCTTGTATTTTTTCACGCATGGAATACAAGAGATAATAATAAACGGAAGAAAAATTCACTGCGTAGATCGTTTGAGAACAAATGAGTTCGATATCAATGAAGAAAAGTTTGAAATTCGAGAAAATCGTTCTCTTCATTCTAGTTCTACGTCATTTTTTATAGATATTGAAATTTTTTATATTTTCAGATTCTTAATTTGTATTTTATGCGCAAAAAAATATAAGAAAAGTATTTAATCATGGGTTATAGATTTTTTCTCATATTTATAACTGCAATTTTCCCGATTTTTTTGGTTTTTTGAGATTTTTTTTAATTTTAAAACGTTAACGGGGCAAGAAAACTTCAGATTCAAATTCAGTGGAACAAAATACATGAAAATCATACTCAATCTGAGTCGAAAAAAATTTTTATCTCGATAACTTCAATTTTTCATGATTTATTGCAATTTTTTTGAGTTTTTCGTTTTTTTTTTTTTTTTTTTTTGCAAAGGACATAGCCGGATTAATATGGGAATTCTGCCCCCATGGCTTTTTTGACTCATACTTAGGGGGTCGATTTGGTATCGAATGAAAATAATTCACACCAATTTTTAGCTCTTTAACTCAAACAGTATTCGAGAATTTCAAAAAAACCTGTTTTTTCAAAATTATTTTTATTTTTATAGTAAAATTCGGAATTGATTAATGATGATTTTTTTCCTAATTCTTACGAGTCCAAAACATGAAAAAATCATATGATCATGATTCTCAAATAGAAAACCGATTTTTAACAGAGAAAAGAAAATTATTTTTTTTTTTTTTTTCAGCCTTTTTGAAATATGTCACTCACCAAAATTCGTCAGAAAATGTCTTTATACTCCTCTATACTCAGGAATTTTTTTGAATTTTTAGAAATAGTGGAACAATTCAAAAAAAATTAAAAACTCATTTTTTTTCAAAATCTTGCGTTTTAACAAACTTACATTTTTTTTAGTACACATAAATACGTAGAAAATTTTATTTTTACCAAAAAATATCTTTTCAAAAGATAAACAGAAAGATTCAGTAGGTTAAAGTGATTAGAAGGGTTATTATTGATTCAAAAGACACTTAAAGTTAATACTTATATATTTTTTCATACTATTGGGAAATATTTTGAATTTTGATACAGAAAAAATAAAAATTTTAATCAAAATAACAATTAGGCTAGTCTTCATCACTGTCTTCATTCACGACGACACTGATTTTTTCATCAATAAACAGACGACTAAGTATCTCAGCTGGTTTTACGATTTTCGCTAAGTATCGGGCGTGAGATAAATAGTATATAATAGCAGCAATGTGTGAGCAACATCCAACAGTACGTCTACCATTTGCACAATCACAACAATATCGAGTTATTCCAGAGATATCGTTCTTATTTGATTGATATTCAACAAAACAACGATATGTCTTCGAATTAATATGTCGAGATCTGACTTTGAATTTTATAATATTAGGTGTAATTTTTAAATAATAAAGTATTATCGTTCCGTTTTCATCCATCATTTCAGCTAAATACGATACAGCTTGAGACATTTGATATGATCCCGTGAATCGAATTTTGAGTTCTTGTTCCGTTAATTCAGGAAAATCAGTTAACATATCTGAAGTTATTGTTGCAAAAGGAACTTTTCTTCTTGCCCAACGATTAGTCTCTACTTCTGAGGCTAAGGTATTATCTTGATACTTTTTTGAGTTCATGGCGGCAATAATTTTTTCAGAAAGATCGAGATCAGAATCAAGTCTCTTACCAAATTCATTGTGCAGAAAACAAGCGATTCGACAAAAAACACCAGTTTTTGGAAGCAATTTATTGTCTAGTTTATGATCTAAAATCCTAAACTTCTGCTTAATATCTCCATGTACTGCTTCAACAACCCAACGGATTTTGGTAACAAAACGGGATTCATTTGATTCATCTGTGGTCAGTTGATTGCGTTTTCCTTTGAGAGCAGGCATTAGCACTTTAAACCCCAATTCTTCTAAATATACTATCACATCCCGGAAGCCACGATCAACTACAATAATGTCACCTTTTTTCAGCAACTTGATCAGACCATTGGGATCACTTAAGATGATTCTCATAATCTCAGCATCGTTCATATTAGCTGTATATGGCCCGAGCATATCTATAACGAAACCATTTGTAGTACATATCGTGAATGGTTTGCACAGAGGAACTTTCTTTTGACCAGAATATGATTTCCTCTGGTATTCGTTATTTGCATATTCACTTGATACAGCACTTTAGCAGTATTAGAGGTATTGGCGAGTAATGTCTCCCTACTAATAGCATCGATTCCGAAATACTGAGGTAAAACATCTTTTTCAAATGAAGATATTACTTCATCACAGTAGTCGGATACCATTTGTTCCCGAGCTAAACCAAAAATGGAAGATATCACTGCATTTGAATTTCCTGTTCGTAATTTGAATAAAAAAATAACGAGAGCTTGAATGACATTACGATTCACTGATTTTCTCATCGACGTTAACATTTCACGAAGTTTTATCAATTTTTCCCAGGTAAGGCTCGTAAATACCTCCAACTGTTTTTCTGAAAACGAGTGATCTCCAATTTTATCAATTATAGACGAATCAGTGCCAATAGCCAGCTGCCCAAGTAATTTTTCCAAATCACGAACTTCAAATACACTGGTATTCGAATAAATCCGAAAATTGTTAATTTCTTCATCATAAAACCGCTTTTTTATAATGTGATCTTTACAACACCGATTTCCTTCAGGAATAAAGAGTCGTCTTGTCGAAAATACTTGTTTGCGTGCTTCAAATGGAACAATTGTGATATTTGCTGATAATCCACAAAGGCAACAGTATTTATGTATCGATATGATTCGGGGAAAACCCAACTCCACAAATTCTAACTCTTCTTCCATTTTTTCTTCAATAACATATGAAGGATCTTCAGATGATGATACGCATGAAACAGTAGTGGATGAAGACTGAGAAAAAATTGGCTGACTTTTGATACTAACTTGATCTGCAGATGAATCCTGAGTGTTCTTAAGTATAGGTGGTCTTGTTAAAATAACTCGACACTTACTACAAAAGGCATCATTAACAAGAACTCTCTTTCCAATTTTTTCTGTCGCAATATTAGCTTCATCAATTGTCATAATAACTTTTTTATAACCAACTGCTTTACGCAAATATATGTTACAATCGATACATTTTTTTATCAAAATCCATTCTAACATCAATATTAAAATTATATATTAGGAATTTGGACATATATAAATTGATTAAATATAAAACTTCACTTACTTGAGTCTTTGTAATCGACTGTGACACTATTTAACGACAAAAAATAGTATCTCATAAAGATGAGACAAGATAATATAACAAAAATGATACTCCAGTATAATTTTATGGTGGAACGAAAAAATATTGTCAATATAAGTACTGAATTAATTAATGCGTTAACTGCTATTCAGACAATGACATCAACCATAGAAGCTTCTTTGTTTTTAGGTTATCTAAACAAGCGGAACCTTAGAAGAAATAATAAATGGATACAGAAAATCCCGATAGATGGCGTTATAATGTGCCAACTTGGCCAAAATTTTTAAAAACATAGTTTTAACGTTATCTTTGTCTAGTATAAAGATTGAGAAGTAATGTAATTGTGAATTTTAAACAAAAATAAAATTTTCTACGTATTTATGTGTACTAAAAAAAATGTAAGTTTGTTAAAACGCAAGATTTTGAAAAAAAAATGAGTTTTTAATTTTTTTTGAATTGTTCCACCATTTCTAAAAATTCAAAAAAATTCCTGAGTATAGAGGAGTATAAAAGACATTTTCTGACGAATTTTGGTGAGTGACATATTTCAAAAAGGCTGAAAAAAAAAAAAAATAATTTTCTTTTCTCTGTTAAAAATCGGTTTTCTATTTGAGAATCATGATCATATGATTTTTTCATGTTTTGGACTCGTAAGAATTAGGAAAAAAATCATCATTAATCAATTCCGAATTTTACTATAAAAATAAAAATAATTTTGAAAAAACAGGTTTTTTTGAAATTCTCGAATACCGTTTGAGTTAAAGAGCTAAAAATTGGTGTGAATTATTTTCATTCGATACCAAATCGACCCCCTAAGTATGAGTCAAAAAAGCCATGGGGGCAGAATTTCCATATTAATCCAGCTATGCCCTTTGGTCAGCTCACCAGGTTAATTAACGTTCAGATTTAGTTTTAGTAAATTGGGATACATAAAAATCATACTTGATCCGGGTCCACAAGAATTGTTTCATTGCTGTGACTGCAGTTTTTTGCAATTTTTTGGAGTTTTTTGCATTATGCTCAAAATTGGAGGGTGACCGAGTCAAACGGACTTGAAATTCGGATTCAGTGGATCAATATTCATTTCAATAGGTAGGTCCGGTCCAAAGTACATACCACTTTTTTTTTTGTGAGCCGTAGTTATGAATGACTATATATTTTGGATATATTCTATGTAACAACTATATTTATTAGATATTTGTAAGATGATTCAAAATTTTAAAAATTTAGGCATTATAACGATATCATAATGGTTGATTATAAAAATATACAATGTTATAATTTTTTTTATCAACTGTTGTTTTATTAAAAAGTATAAAAATTACGATAAAATAGTGTGATTCATTGTTTTCTTGTAATTAATTAAATTTATCTCAAAGGCAACTCATTGAAAGGGTTCAGCTATTAATCTATCTTGTAGAAAAGTAAATTCTTTACAAAAAAGGTCCTTTGCAATTTTAGTGTCAGATCAATAGTTTAGGAGAAAAAATCAAAAAACCACGACTTTTGAGTAAAAATCGAATATACAATTTTTTACTGGCGAGATAGCTCATAAATTGGAAATAAGCTGTCAGAGTTTTCAAAGAGGAAGGATCCCTCTACAACTTCCGCCCATGGTCATATGAATATCATGAAATGTCGCTATGCTGTAGATAATTTGAGCAAAAAAAAATAATTTTAACGGGTTAATTATATGAGTAAACTTAAAATTTATCCAGCGAGTACTTAAAATTGAAATTAAGAACTATCCTTTGGTGAGAATTTTTTTTTCTATGTAAAGAACAATATTCCGTCAATGAAGTAAGAAAAAAAAAATATTCGTCTCAAATGAAGCACCCTAATATATATTGTAACGTCCACGTTTTCAAAATATAATTATCTAGTTAATCCCCGGATCGAAATTTGCTCGCCGGAGTCCAGGGTCTTAAACGGGGATTACATTATCAATAACAAAATATAAACAAAACACTTCATTTTAACGCGGTTCAAAATCAAGAAACAATATAAGCAATATACACTAATACAATAGAAACTTTCTATCCAAACATACACGACGGTATTCACGATTCAAACTCAAAAACGCGGTCTACAAAGTACTAACTAGTTTCCCAATAACACCCCCCCCCTCACAGGGCGACTAGCCGTCATCCCTGTGGGGTCCTAAACTCTACCCTGAGAGCAAGTGGAGAGTATCCTCCTCGCTTCCACCTACACGGCTTATGATCACCTACCGTACCTTAGCTGAAGGCTTCGGCACGGGGAGTAGCACTTTCATCCGGTCGGTTCACGATACTTACCTGGGCCTTGGTCAAACTCCAGGTAGAGTATCATCCTCTAGAATTACTTGGTGAAGAGTATTCGTCCGAGTAATTCTCCCGAGAAAGAATTGCTTGTCAAAATTATTTTCAAAACGGAACTTAACATATTTTTGAGCCATCACTACAAACGAAACATCTTCGCCATCTATCGAGGCTCGCGCAAGCTTAACACTCGTCGAAAATTTTTAAGTTTTTATTTCCCAAACACAATTCTTTAAAATAATAATCGTCATTTCTTTTATCAACCATCCATTCGTTTCGTCAAATTCACAATTCTTTAATATTTTAATCCTAACTTCTTTCATTCTCTATCCATTCGTCGCTTTCCCATACTAAATTTTATTCGGAACTTAAAATAATTTTCCCAGTCTTTTAATTTCTTTTACAATTAATTTCTTTTGCTCGCTTAATTCGCTCGGCTTCAAAATAATTTCTCACACGCTCAATTTCTTAATTTAATCATAACTTTGGTAACAACAGTATATTATTATTAACTAAATAAATAAATAAACTATAAAGTACAGAAACTGTACTTTCAGAAAATCCCCAGGGGGTAGAAATTCTATTCAGTATAGAAGTAGTTATTTCACAAATAAGATGTTTATTTTTTGCTGTAAGATGGACGGCGGAGTTCACGAAATGGTCCACCTTTACAAGCATGTGATGGTTGTGCAAACATGCTTGTAAATCTACTTCTGTAGTACGTTTCTGTTCTTCAGAAACTGTACTTTCAGAAAATCCCCAGGGGGTGGAAATTCTATTTAGTATAGAAGTAGTTATTTCACAAATAAGATGTTTTTTTTTTTTAAATTTCTGAAAGTACAGTTTCGTAGTATTGTATAGTGTACAGGGCGGACGTTGTTTTTTCTCGTCCTGATTATTTGTATTTTTTTGTTTGTTGCACGGCTTTGGGCTGTTTAATATTAAAGTGTAGATTATTGTGCGTATTTTGAAGCACTAATCTCTACTGTTGGAGGTATAGTTTTTTTATTTCCGAGTAAAATAGTTATTGTGTTTTTGATTTGAGGTTGCGTTTTTGTTGAGCACATTTTCTCTGGCTCGCTCGCTTGTAACTGTAGCCTGCTGCCATCTAGCGTTGTCAGTTACAATGGCTGTGTGGTGTGCGATCTGCTGTCGCAGTATTACCGATGAGTCAGCTACTGTCTAAACTAAAGCTGATTGTAGACATTATTACCATGATTCATGTGTCAAAGTGCGTCTTAGTTTGCCAAACAAATCGCACGCAGCTGGGAGGGTTGCAAATACATGTCCAGTCTGTATTCCGGATTCTTCAGAAATACTAAAACAGATAAATGCACGACTCGACAGCGTTGGTAAGATTAATGAGATGAGTAAAAAGCTGGAAAAAATTGATGCTAACAAGATCAATGAGATAAGTAAAAAGCTGGAAAAAATCGATGCTAACAAGATCAATGAGATAAGCAGTAAGCTTGAGAAAATAGATCAGATTGGTGACATCAGTGTGAAGGTAGATAGTATGATGAGCAAAGTAGATGGGTTTAAAAAGTTTATTGCTTCGGTAGAGGGGAAGATGGATAAGTTGAGCCTTGATTATAACTTGCTGAAGACTACTGTTAAAGAGCTTGAAGAGTGTGTAGCTATCGTTGAAAAGGTACAGCCTGGTATTCCTGCTGACCTCGCTGAAGAAATAAAGTGTACTGCGCAGAAGGTGTGTGATGGTAGTCTGGAGTTGAGAACACTCCAACTTGAATCTCAACTTTTGGCAGATGAGATAACAGTTGCTGGAATTCCCGAGGAACGGGGTGAGAAACTTATGGAGAAGGTTATGTTATTTTCCACTACTCTTGGAGTTCAGGTTACTAAAAATAATATTGTTAAATTGGAGCGACTTGGTAGAGCTGGTGCTGCAAATCGAAATGTACGAGTCAAGTTTGCCAATCAGAGATATGTCGATGATATCATGAGGAGTGTAAAGAGTAATCCTGTGAAGCTAGGTGCCATAATGCCTGCAGTGCAAGATCCAGATGTTCCGATTTATGTTCATAGGCGACATCCTCCTTCTCTTTATAAGCTTCGTTCTGACGTACGTAAGGCCTATCCCAATATCCAGGCTAAGAATGTTTGGATTTCGTATGCGTCTGTCAATGTTCGATACGCAGATGACAAAGCTCCGGTGAAACTGTTGCCTTCAACGGGAGTAGGTCCTTTGCGAGGTCTACTTGATTAACAGCGAGTGGTTCCCTCTATATCATCATCATCATCATCTAGGAGTGTGTCTAATATTGTTGTTGACACGTTGCGACCTCCGACAAATAAGAACTGTTTAAAAGTGTGTCATATAAATGCTCAATCACTAAGAAATGAGCGTCATTTTGAACTATTTAAAAAATATTTCCGAGTTAATAAGTATGATGTTATTGCTGTATCTGAAACGTGGTTAAATCACTTGGTGTCTGATGAAATGATGTCCTTGCCATCATTTGTACCTTATCGTCATGATCGTCGTCTGCGGAGCGGTGGTGGAGTTGCTCTCTATGTTAGAGATGATCTAGTGTCTAAGTTTGTACTGTCGTCTGCAAATTTGGAAGATAAGCATCCAGAGTATCTGTTTATTGAAGTTTGCGGGTCATCTAAAGAGCGAATCGTAATTGGAGTTGTTTACAAGCCCCCTAATACTGGCCATCTCGACGATTTAGAGGAAGATCTTGAAACTTTGGTTGCAACCTACAGAAACATGATTATTATGGGTGACTTCAACTCTGATTTGAGCTGCAGTAATTTTAACGGTGATCAGCTACGTAGACTATGTGTTGGTTTTAATTTGCATATTATTCCCTATCAAGTGACGCATCACCTGGAAAATTCTGATACCTGGATCGATGTCTGTATCGTCAATAATGCAGCAATGGTCCTGTCTTCTGAGCAGTCTGCCCAACCGTTCCTGTTTGATCATGATTTGATATCTGTTACATGTAACTATAAGGTAGAGCAGCAGAGATTGAGAAGTTTCACGTATCGGAGCTGGCACAGTATTGACGGTAATGTGTTGGCACGGCTGTTTGATGGAGTCAACATTGAAGATATGGAATCACAAACGACTGTGGATGATACGAATACCTGGTTTCATCAGCAACTTCGTCGGATTACTGACATTACTGCTCCTGAAAGAACGATACATCCTCGTCGTCCCCCGGCGCCATGGTTTACTAGTTACATCAGGGATCTTCAAGCTCGTCGTGACAAGCTGTACAGGATCTTCAGGAGAAATGGCTATGCCTATAAGGAGTATGCCAGTGTGCGGCGTTTAGTGAAGCAGCGGATAAGTGAAGCTAAAAAGTGTTACTTTGACAATCAGTTAAGTTCGGCAAAAAATACGCAAGCGATGTGGAATGATCTACGTAGACTTGGCTTGGTAAGGCGGAAGGGTCCATAGTCTATTGTTGAAGTGGATTTGAATGAACTAAATGACTACTTTGTGCAGTCGTCTGGCTACTCTGATCTTAATGTTGATGTATCTGACATTGTGTCCCGTTGCACTGGCGATGATAATGTATACTTTAATTTCTCAACACTTGATGATGTTACTGTTAAGAAGGCAATAATGCGACTTACTTCCAACTCTGTAGATCCTGATAATTTCCCAATTAAGGCGTATAAATGCTTAATATCGTTTGTGTTGCCATTTGTTACATTGCTTTTTAATAATTCGTTAAATTCTGGCGTCTTTCCTAATGAGTGGAAGTTGTTGCGTATTGTCCCAATACCGAAGAGAGCAAATGCTGAGATATGTGCTGATTACCGACCTATATCGCTGACGAGTAATTTGTTGAAAGCACTTGAAAGATGTGTACATGATCAGATTATTAAGTATGTTACTGAGAACAATTTCATAGATGAGTACCAGATAGCTTTTAGGGAGGGCCTGAATACACAGACTGCTGTAATAAAACTCTGTGATGATATTCGCTTGGCAATAAATGCATCTAAAGTCACTGTAGCTGTTTTCTTTGACCTAAGTAAGGCTTTTGATTCTGTAAATCACAAAAGACTATTACACAAGTTGTTATTGATGAATTTCTCTACTGATGCCGTTACGTGGATTAGGTCTTATTTGACTTAAAGAAAGCAGCAGGTGTTTGCTAATGAGTGCGCATCCTCTTGGAGGAATATATTAAATGGTGTGCCACAAGGCAGTGTGCTTGGCCCTTTATTGTTCTTGCTTTATATTTCGGATCTCTCTCAACAGCTGAGCTGTCGATATTTGCTTTATGCTGATGATTTAGTAATATACTTGCCCTGCTATCCAGAACAGATAAATGAATGTGTTGCTGCCCTGAATGCGGAAATAGTTAAAATTTTAGAATGGTGCAATATCAATTACCTTAAGTTAAATGCATCAAAGACAAAAGCTGTGATTTTTGGTAGTAGAGTTAAAGTTAACTGTAATAATTGTAAGTATACTGATTGTATTCGCGTAAATGATTGCATTATTCACCACGATACGACAATTAAGTATCTTGACGTGTTAATTGATAGCACTCTCATCTGGGAAAATCAGGTTATGAGTGTTTGTAATAGGGCAATGCGGGTTCTGGCGCAGTTGAAGATTAATAATGAAATCTTCAACGAAAAACTGCGTATAAAGCTTGTCACCACGTTAATATTCCCGGTGTTTGATTATTGTTGTGCGGCTTACTGCAATATTACTAATTACTCGCAAATGCGATTACAGCGCAAAATGAATTGCTGTGTTCGCTAGATCTATAAAATTGCGAGGGCTGAACACATTACTCCGTACTTTAAGAGGCTAGGTTGGTTAAAGCTGAGTGACAGAAGAAACTACTTTATAGCATGCCTATTTTACAAAGAAATATATTTAAATTATCGTCAGCTATTTAAATGTCACTTAGAATTTTTGCCGGTTGCGTTGCGTAGAGGCGATGTAAGGGAAGATTATCTGCGGCTACCTAGATCTAATTATTGTATGTATGATAACTCGTTTGTTGTTCGTGATATACGTATCTGGAATGCGCTGCCAGCTGAAATTACAAAAGCCGAAAGTTTCGAAATATTCCGTAGACTGTGCTATGATTATTATTTCCAAAATTATTGATCTGCTATATTGAACGTTTATTACTGCTATTGAAGGTTGTTGAGCTTTGTATAACACAAGTATTATTTATAAGCATGATTAACATGTTATTACTGTTAATTACTATATTTATTTTGATTTTATTTTTATGAATCTAAAACTCTGTACATCATACACTAATTATAAATGTATATTTGATGATGATTCTGACGGAGCCTAGGCTCCAGAATCCAATAAAATTATTATCTATCTATCCAAATAAATACAATAATTAAATAATAATCACCGCAATAATCATAATAATTGTTTCTATTAGTATTTAAATAATTAATAAAAATAAACCAAAATACTCAAATACAAAAAGTAAAATCTGGGTCATAATATATATATATATATATGAAAAATTGATGTGGGTACTCAAATGAAAGGTCTCGACGAGTATAATGTTGGAGTGAGCTTATATCTGTAAAAATGTCAATAATTCACAAGATATAAGATCATTTATTGATTATGAATCTAGAGTTTTTTTCTCTCAATGATATTCTCTTAATAATATAGATTATAGGATAACAATTAATTCAATCATAATGGAACCATCAAATAATGTTTCATTATTTTATCTTGTGGAAAAATATTAATAATTGATAATAATAAGACTTTTTTAGTAACCCAAATCTTGGATGATTGCTATTTTGATAATCATAGTCAATCATTCAAAATAATCAATAACAGCTCTAATATTTGGAAATTTTTATCATATATGGGTTTAAACGATTGTGTTATTTGTTTTAATATTTTATTAGTTTTATATTAGTTTTAATATTAAAACAAATATTATTTGTTTTAATATCTTAAACGAAAAAATGTTGATAACTAAAATATGGATTTAAATAAAGAACTAAGAAAATAAATTTATATTATTTTTTCTTTCAGAATTTTTACAACCTGAGATGGGTACAGTTACCATCTTCGATTATAGCAGTCATAATTTTTAATAATTACAATTATCATTTTCGATAGTAATCGTTACTATTATTAATAGTGTGGCGGTCATGTGACCGCTGACATTAAAATTATTTAAAAATTAGTAAAAATTTAGTTAAAATTAAAATTATTTTGTTAAACATTTAGGCTACAGTTAAGATTTGAAATTGTAAAATGTAGTAAATTCAATAGAATAATTTAGTTGTAAACTTTCAGTTGTAATAGGATTAAGTTGTAAATATTTGTACATTTTAAGATCCGGAGCCTTTTCTCTCCGGCTTGTGGGTTTTTCCCATGAGTTTTTTCCCAACAACTTTCCTCAAACCTTTCCTGTTTATTACTCTTTTTTCTATGTGCAATAAACCCAAGCGATAGAGGACCCGAGGTCAGCATGGCCAGCTGTACTCTCGGGCCCGCTGACGTCACGAAGGCTTATTGCCCCTTTGCATTTTTCTCACACTTTTCTATTTCCCGAAGATTTTCTTCGTGTCCCTTCGCAAATCTTCGGGGCCTTCTACCCCACTACTACCCTTTAAACTTCGACTCTGATACCCAAAGTGCAGTAGTGGACACCATTATTCCGACCTAACTCCCCGTCCTGAGTGCACGTGGCTCCGGGTGATATATTTCTGTCGTGAATCGTTACAATATACATAGTAAATTAACCTCAAGTTTACTTATTAACAGAACCTACCACCGTACCCATTAAAAATCCTAAAGTGGTGACCCCGTGAAAAAATACAGTGATTCTAGTGCGGTAATTCTGTTTAGTTAAATTCAATGTAGTTAATTAATTTATTTATTTACAAAAAATATAAAATTTTTTCCTTCTTTTCCTCTCCCGCGTATCGCTAAAATTTTTTTTTTAATCGTTCTTTTAGTGCAGTTTGAGTGAAAATTATAAAAATGACTAACGAAGAAAGAGAAGTAACCCCGCAGGCAACAAACGCCGAGGTCCACGCCACTACTTCATACGCGCCGCAGCTACCCGAGTGCAAGAATGACGACGTGGAAATGTGGTTCGCACTCGTCGAGGCAGTTTTTACAGCATCGCGAATAACTTCGGAGAAAACAAAATACGCGATGATTTTACCGAAGCTACCGACCAGCGTGGCAATGGAAGCTCGCGATCTCATATTAGGCGAACCAGGAGATGCACCATACACGACTTTCAAAACCGAAATTTTGAAAAGACTTGGGACCACCGAGGACCAAAGAACGCGCCGGCTCCTGGAAAGTGAAGAGATGGGTGACCAAAAGCCGTCCCAGTTCCTGCGCCGCCTGCAACATTTAGCGGGCAAAAATATGTTAGAATCAACAGTGCGCGCCTTGTGGAAAGGACGTCTGACGCGAGAGCTACAGGCTATCCTGGAGATCGTCAAAGATCAGCCACTCGAGAAAGCAGCGGAGATAGCGGACGCCTCCATCGTGCATATGCCGATCCGCCCCAGCCTAGCGGAGGTAAACCGAACAGCGCCGAAGCAAGAGGACTCCTTGGTGGAAGAGATGAGGAAGCTTAGTGCGGCATTTCACCAGGAAGTCGCTACGATGAAGAGGGAGATGGCAGCAGTGAGAGCAGGACGCGATCCGGTGCAGAACAATTCTAGTTCTCAGAAGCACAAGCAACGACGCTCCAGATCCCGCTCGCGTTCAAATTCAAGAAGTCAACGTCCCGCGGACTTGTGCTGGTATCACTGGAGATTCGATACCAAAGCCACTCGGTGTACAACCCCTTGTGTTAAGTCCCCGGGAAACCAGCTGGGAGGTCGTTAATGACGGCAAACGACCAATGCCCGAAGAAATCACGCCGTCTATTCGTCTGGGACCGCTCGTCGAAAGTGCAATTCCTTGTGGATACCGGGGCAGACCTCTGCGTCTAATCTAATCTAATCTAATCGAACAATCTACTCCAGGGTAACATTAAAGGAAACGCACCGGTGGACTGGAACCCTGAAGCAATAAAGGCTTTTGAAGCATGCAAGGACAGCCTCGCTGAAGCTACCTTGCTAGCTCATCCAGAATCAGATGCTCCACTGGCGATTTTCACCGACGCATCTGACTTTGCCATCGGAGCAGTTCTCCAGCAACAAGTCAAAGGACAATGGAAACCTCTGGATTTTTTCTCAAAGAAATTAAGCCAATGTTCACCGCGCCAATTTCGCTATTTAGACTTCATCAGTCAGTTTTCGAAGGACATCCGCCACATTCCAGGTCCAGACAATGTCGTAGCCGACGCCTTATCCCGGATCGAAGAGCTAGAAGCCACGATTGATTACCCGGCTCTTGCGGAGTCTCAAAAAGACGATGAAGAACTACGAGAGTTTATACAAGGTAACAATAACTCAGCATTACAAATAAAAAAGATGTTAATTCCAGGTACAGACGTTTTCATTTTCTGCGACGTTTCAACACCGGTAGCACGCCCATTCATCACGACTCCATTTAGAAAAGTCGCCTTCAATGCAGTGCACCGTTTATCGCATCCTGGTGCGAACGCGACAGTCAAACTCATAACACAGCGTTATGTCTGGCCGTCGATTAAAGCAGACTGCAAGCAATGGGCTCGGCAGTGTATCCAGTGCCAACGTTCAAAGGTACCAAGGCACGTCTCAGCACCCATTGGATCTTTTGCGCCGCCATCTACGAGGTTCGAGCATGTCCACTTGGACATTGTCATCATATCAACATCGGAAGGATGCAGGTATTGTCTCACTATGGTAGACCGTTTTACGCGGTGGCCAGAAGTTGTACCATTACAGGATCAAGAAGCTGCAACAGTAGCACGTGCGTTCTACGAAACCTGGATCGTCAGATTTGGGACTCCGCTAAGAGTTACCACGGACCAGGGCAGACAATTCGAAGCAAATTTGTTCGGACAACTTAACCGGTTGGCTGGCACGAACCACTTCAGAACGACAGCGTATCATCCAGCTGCGAATGGCATGGTCGAGCGTTTCCATCGACAGTTAAAAGCTGCAATCAAGTGTCATGAGAACGAGCGTTGGACAGAAGTTTTACCAACAGTTCTACTAGGAATCAGAGCAGCTTGGAAAGAAGACCTTCAAGCAACAGCGGCAGAGATGGTCTACGGACAGCCACTGCGAATTCCAGGAGAGTTCCTAGTGTCGCAAGCGAGGCACGAGGAAGATGACAACGCAGCTGAGTGGGTCAAGAGTCTCCGAAAACAGTTCACCAGTCTGCGTCCAGTTCCAGGCTCACGCCATGGTGGTAAGAAAACATTTATTTTTAAAGATCTTGCTACTTCTGCGCAGGTTTTCGTCCGTCACGATGGTCCCAAGGCGCCATTACAAAGCCCAT
The DNA here is from genome assembly GCF_020080835.1 of Cotesia glomerata. Lineage (NCBI taxonomy): Eukaryota > Metazoa > Arthropoda > Insecta > Hymenoptera > Braconidae > Cotesia > Cotesia glomerata. The sequence goes on along the minus strand of NC_058158.1, from coordinate 23,786,680 downwards.
ATGAAGGACCGTTCAAGGTAATCAAGCGCAAGGAGCGAACGTTCGTGATACACGTAAGAGGTCACGACGTAACCGTTTCAATCGACCGACTCAAACCAGCATACGTGATGGCGGATTCTTCCGACGAGCCAGAACCAGGTTCATTATCTGCAGACCAACCACCAGTGGACTACCCAGCTCCGTCCACACCAGAGCTGGTAGACCCAGCACCAGACGAGCCAACGATGTTTAGCCCGTCGACACCATCAGCAACGCCAAGCACGCACAGTAGCGGCCATCAGCCGCCAACCCAAAGACTTCCAGAAGAAGACGCGTGGCATACGCGAACAGGAAGACGTGTCCGCTTCCCGGACCGCCTTCAGGGTGGTTTTTCGTGAACTCATTCACTGGTAGGGGGGTGATGTGGCGGTCATGTGACCGCTGACATTAAAATTATTTAAAAATTAGTAAAAATTTAGTTAAAATTAAAATTACTTTGTTAAACATTTAGGCTACAGTTAAGATTTGAAATTGTAAAATGTAGTAAATTCAATAGAATAATTTAGTTGTAAACTTTCAGTTGTTATAGGATTAAGTTGTAAATATTTGTACATTTTAAGATCCGGAGCCTTTTCTCTCCGGCTTGTGGGTTTTTCCCATGAGTTTTTTCCCAACAACTTTCCTCAAACCTTTCCTGTTTATTACTCTTTTTTCTATGTGCAATAAACCCAAGCGATAGAGGACCCGAGGTCAGCATGGCCAGCTGTACTCTCGGGCCCGCTGACGTCACGAAGGCTTATTGCCCCTTTGCATTTTTCTCACACTTTTCTATTTCCCGAAGATTTTCTTCGTGTCCCTTCGCAAATCTTCGGGGCCTTCTACCCCACTACTACCCTTTAAACTTCGACTCTGATACCCAAAGTGCAGTAGTGGACACCATTATTCCGACCTAACTCCCCGTCCTGAGTGCACGTGGCTCCGGGTGATATATTTCTGTCGTGAATCGTTACAATATACATAGTAAATTAACCTCACGTTTACTTATTAACAGAACCTACCACCGTACCCATTAAAAATCCTAAAATAGTAACTAGTACAATTGTCAATGATAACACTTATTATTTTGTGACTAATTAATTTTATTACCATTCCAGATAGTAGGAGTTAATATTTTCATATAGTAAATAACTGAAAATTACATTTCATAATAAATTTATAAATCATATCATCATTTATAAATCAACTTAAGTTGTTTTTATTGTTTTCCAGATGTACAGTTATTTTAATAACTCTGTTACATTGTACAATTGTTTATATCCTCAACCTGTATTTCCTGCTTTATTATCGAATTTTCCTGCTTTTTATTTTTGCGGCTGTGGTCCGACTTGTGCTTTCTGTACCGTATTTACCCTGCACGCCTTGCCTCTCAGGCTGTTGAAACAGAATCATGGGGAAACCACAGAGAAAACCCATGATAGTACAGTCGGAGCTGGGCTAAGTCTACAGTGATTGATAAGAAACTCTTCTTTATCGACCACTGAAGCATTAGGCCCTTCTCCTAGTGTACAGAGATCCCTCGCGCTAGCCAACGCTGACTAGAGCGGTCACTCATTCAAGTTGTTGCTTAAAATGGGTGATCGCTCAAGTCAGACGTGTGCCGCCCGGCTATCTCTGCCACGTTCAGAGGCTGGCAACGTAACGCACATATTTTTATCTATAATCACTGAAAAATATTGGTGCGTGCCGGGATCGAACTCGGGTCCCACTCTTTCGAAAAGCGGGCACCGAGCCGACTAGGCTACTGCCAACCTGTAAATCAACTTAAGTTATGACATGAATATCATTATCAAAGTTCGTTATATAATTTTTGTAAACTGATTAACTAATTTTTAGATTAAATAATGACAGAGTCTAAATAATGACAACAATGGTAATGATGCGATCATAATTGATGAAATACAATAATTGTAATAAGAGCAATGATAAAATGCATTATCCTTCGTGTCTCGTACTTCGAGATTACGAAGGTAGTATCACTACTTTCATGTCTTTGACCACAAATTTAGAGCTTAAAATTAATAAAATACCGCGCCTATCGACTACCGTGGCGCCGCCTTGCTGCTGTTTGCTCATTCGTTTCTTTTGTGTCGGACAGACCACACGTTTAGAGAAAATAATAAATATTTTTTGAGTATATTTCGTTTTAAGTAAAGTGTAAAATTATAATGGGACATCACAAGAAGAGATCAAGGAGTCGTGATCGCTCCAGTGAAAAAACATCAAAGAGAATCCGTAAACTAGAGGATCAGATGGGCGTAATTGCGGCGAGCTTGGATGTCATACAGCAGGCCATTTTGGGACGAGATGCCTTGACGCCGGAGTCGCCGGAGACACGCGAGTCAAATTTGCTAAATAATGAAGGTAATTACAAAATTTTCATGGATAAATATAAGCACGAGATGCGATGATTTTTCCATCATTAATCCTTCATGCCCGAGAGGCTGACTACGATTTTCGTATGTTATGAAAAGTCATAAAAATTATATCTGTTATGCGAGTACACTGTTTTATCCGAGAGGTAAAATAGAACTCATATGATAATCAGGCTTTACCTGGAAGGTAAAGTAGAGATTTTATTACTCTGTTTAATCCGAGAGATTAAATTGGAGTATTGCAAACAAACTAACCTTGTCATCTGTCAATTATTGAATAAACAGATACGAAGTTAAATTTTTATGAATAAGGAGCAAGTCAAATTAAAACAAATTACTTGTGATTTTTAAATTCTTATAATTTGTTTTTCACTCTAGGCACTGCTGACCAAACAGATGACTCCGGATTGACAAGTCAAAGAACTCAGCCACCAGAGATTCAGGTTGTCTCAGAAACCACAACTAAAGTTCCAAAAAATGGAAATACGAAGGAAAACGATCCTCCGGTAGATAATGCTGCCAAAACAGCTGTGTCGACATACGAGGTGGCTAAGGACTCGGAATCGGAGACACCCTGGGAGTTGGATGAAAATGGCCTTCGCATATTTGGTGAAGAACCTGTAGGGAATGAGCCTGAGCTAATTTTGCATTCGAGTGTATCGAATCGTTGGAAGAAATATCTCTCTGACGGCCTGAAAAAAGAGGTTAAGGATTCATTGTTGGATAAATATCCAAGAAAAGGGAAGTTATCGTTTGAGCCACCGATTTTGAATGAAGAAGTGACTGTGAATCGGAAAGACTCGGCCTTGAAGAGAGACAAATATTTCTGTTTAACTCAAAAGCTAACAGATTCAGCTCTATCAGCTTTAGCACCTGTCATTGAATCCCTGGTGCCATCTAAGGAACCTGAAAATGTTGGAAGACTGGAAAAAGTTTGGGATGCAGCGAAGTTACTGATCGAGATCCACAGATCTCAGACAGTAGCTCGAAAAGCATGTATTTTGCCTACTCTGTCTAAACAGTGGGCTACAGCACTAGAAAAAAGGACAACCGATAGTTATCTATTCGGTGAGAAATTGGTGGATAAGGTCAAGGAGATCAAGGCCATTGGAAAAGTAGGTGAGGAAATGAAACCCTCTTTGCCAAAGAAGACTTTTGCGCCACCAAATCCTTTAAACTGGAAGAGCTCGTCGAGCCAGAAGAAGTCGGTGTCTCAGGCGAGCGGAAAAATCTCAATAACGAAAAAACCACCGACCTCCAAGTTCCAGTCGAAACAATCGACATATCCCAAGTCGAATCAATATCGACACCAGAACGATCGCTCCCAGAACCACTAATCTCACAGGACAGTGTAAGTAATTTTGCGGGCCGTTTAAGGTACTTCTTGAAGGCTTGGGAATCAATCACTGATGATGAATTTGTCATCCAATGTCTTAAAGGGTACAAAATTCCTTTTAAATTTATTCCTGTACAAAATTGTCTACCACCGACTAGGTTATGGTCAAAACAAGAAGTTATAAATATCCAATCAGAAATTAATCGTTTGTTGTCAATAGGTGCAATAGTTGAAATCGAAGAGGTCTCGGATCAATTTATTTCACCATTTTTTCTTGTTCCCAAATCTGATGGGCAACAAAGATTCATTTTAAACTTAAAAGAACTGAATACCTTTATTGACACGGAGCATTTCAAGCTCGAGGATCTTAGATCCGCGTGTAATTTACTGGAACATGGTATTTTTATGGGCACAATCGATCTCAAGGACGCATACTTCTTGATTCCAGTATGCAAAACTCATCGTAAGTTCTTAAGATTCACATTTAATGGCAAGATTTATGAATTCATCTGTTTACCTTTTGGGTTATGTACGTGCCCTCTGACTTTTACTAAGCTCTTGAAACCTGTCATAAACTATCTTCGGTTAAAGGGGTTCCTCTCGGTCGTATATTTAGATGATTTTTTATGCTTAGGTGATTCGATTGAGGAATGCAGCGAAAACCTTTGGCAAACTATCAAGTTACTAGAGTCGTTGGGATTTATCGTAAATTTTGAGAAGTATAACTTAGAACCTGGAACAAGGTGTTAATATTTAGGGTTTATTCTAAATTCATTCGCGATGAGGGTTGAGCCCCACAAGATAAAAAGATCTCGATGCAGTTACAGATCGAGAATCTGAAGAAGAAAAAGACGATTAAAATCCGTGATTTTGCCAAAGTTGTTGGTTCAATAGTAGCTTGTTGTCCAGCAGTGGAGTATAGTCTGCTACACTGCAGGATTTTTGAGAGGGCTAAGGTTCAAGCCTTGAGTAAAAGTGGCAGTTGTTTCGAGGCCTCTATGGTGATACCGAGGTTTACCCTGGAAGATTAGGATTGGTGGCTGAAAGTCCTGCCAAATGCTAGTAAGAAGATAAAAAACAGTCAGTATGAGATGATAATTTACTCGGATGCCTCGTTGACTGGATGGGGTGCTTTTTGTGGCGGTGAAAGTGCCAATGGGTTATGGAGCAAAGAGGAGAGAATTCTCCATATAAATCATTTGGAACTTAAGGCTGCCTTATTAGCCTTGAAATGTTTTGTTACTGAGTTTCGTGGCATAAATATATTATTGATGGTTGACAATACGACGACGATGGCTTACATTAATAGGATGGGCGGTGTCCAATATTCTAATCTTCACAAATTGGCATGTGAGTTTTGGAACTGGTGTGAAAGCCGTCAGTTATGGGTTCACGCGACGTACATTCCCTCAAAAGAAAATGTTGAGGCAGATTATTCGTCGAGTATTGATAACTCTGATACAGAGTGGGAATTGGCAGACTATGCATTCACAGAAATTGTTAAAATTTTTGATGAGCCAGAAATCGATTTGTTCGCTTCACGGATTAATACTAAATGTTCGGTATACTGTTCTTGCAAAAGAGATCCGGAGGCTTTTGTTTTTGATGCATTTACAATTGATTGGTCTGATTGGATATTTTATGCTTTCCCCCCATTCTCAGTAATAGCCAAAGTAGTAAAAAAAATTAAAGATGATAAAGCAGAGGGTATTTTAGTAGTACCCTACTGGCCTACTCAGGTTTGGTTCCCAGCCTTCATGAAATTATTAAAGGGAAATTGGGTGAGGTTCGAAGCAGATCCTAATTTACTTGTCTCTCCTTCTAGATCCCACAAACACCCGCTGGCAGCGAAGCTTACCCTGGTTGCCGCGAAGTTATCAGCAAAGCTCATCAAAAATAACACTCATATTATAATAATAATAATAATAATAATAATAATAATAATAATAATAATAATAATAATAATAATAATAATAATAATAATAATAATAATAAGCGGTGCTTGCTACGTGGCCTCCAAGCGGCGCATCGCGGGAAACGCAGACCATAACACCAGGTCTGTAGGCGAACGACGTAGCCGATGCAGTGGGCCAACTGCCCACTGCATTGAAATACTGAGTTACAACAAGGCGTAATCTCAGAAATGCTCCCCACAACCGGTCCTTTTCGGATGAGGACCATTCATCAGGTGGGAGGAGCACGCCGGACCCGATGAACGATGACGACCCTGGCGCTTTAAGGACTTTCTTTAAGTGGACGGAGGAACTACGAGTCGACCTCTTGGTGTGCTACCAACGTAGCGAGCCGGGGGTGAGCGGTTATATGGCCCGGATGCACACTCTTTGGAGTGATATGCATCCGGAGCTAGAGCATTTTACGCCTAAACACCTGCGTAATTATGCCGCTTATCTTCGGCGTAATAGAAGATCGCTTGTGCCGGATAGAAGGCAGTCTAATAGACTTTCCTTTCCGGCGCAATTACACCAAGAGCGACGCCGTTCCTCCTTGGATGACAACAATCCCTTTATAGGACGGCAAGTAAGTATATCTAAAAAGATAACTTACTCCCAACAACAGCTAGAAGCGGTAAATGAAGATCTCCGTGCAAACATCCTGGAGGATTCCACCCTGCTCACTGTGAGCCAGGTTGTGTATGGTGCAGCAGTTTCGGCTTTTCCGAGAGAGAGACATTGTCTCTCGATCGAGGCAAGGTTGAGACAGCGCATCTCACAACTTGGACTCAAAATTGACAGATCCCGGAAACAGGTCTCCCGCATTCAGTGTGTGATTGAGTTTGAAACAACTCAAAGAGCATACACGCCCCGAATTCGACGCATTGCTGCTGAACTTCGGTGGCGTCATCACACACTGAATAAGAGTACTCTTCTTGTCATCAAGGAAGAGTCTCTCAATAAATTGCGGGCTTTAGTGACTGCCAAAAAGTCACTAGAGAAGAGGCTGAAGCGGTTGGTCGACAACTCGTTGTTTCGATCCAGCCCTTCACGGTTTCTGACACCAAAGACCGATGTTACCGGGAATTATCCAACACCTGAAGGGGTGGAAGCTTTTTGGACTGAGTTGTATGGAGATCAACCAAACGTGAACGCCAATACTCCAGCTCTGCACGACTTTAAAGCATTCTGTCGGGAACACCGTAGACAGAATGCTGATGAAGAGAGCCCTGCAGTCAGTGTGAATGAAGTTCGGTCAGCTCTAAATGGCAGCAAAAATTGGGCTGCCCCGGGACCAGATTGCATAAATGTCTTTTGGTGGAAGAAGTTTACTTCTACCCACCTCCATCTGGCCCGTATATTTACATCGTACATTAGAGCTGACGAACCGATTCCAGACTGGCTCGTGGAAGGGCGAACCGTACTGATACCAAAAAAAGGTGACTTGTCTGACCCAAAGAATTACAGGCCTATCACCTGCTTGAATGCGGTTTATAAAATTTTTACAAAAATTTTAAACAACCGTATTTTGCATGAGATAGAACCTGTATGGCAACAGATATATGAACAGCGTGGCAGCAAAAGAGGCCTGTCAGGTTGCAAAGAGAACTTGATAGTTGATCGATGTGTCACACAAGATGCGATCTACTATCAACGCAACCTGTCAATGGCCTGGATCGACTATCGCAAGGCATTTGACTCAACTTCTCATGAGTTGATTTTATATCTCCTCAAATGCCTGGGGGTCAATCCTGAAATAGTGGAATGCATTCGGCGTACAATGCAGCTCTGGCGAACGCGTTTTCACATTGGAAGTGGAAACGCATTGCACATAACCGGAGTTGTAGAGTACAAACGAGGGGTCTTCCAAGGTGATTCCTTGAGCCCTCTGCTGTTTTGCATCTCACTGCTGCCTATATCTGTTGCTCTCCGTAAAACTCGTGGGTACTCTGTGGGGCCTCCGGGTGATCGAAAATACTCGATTACCCATCTGCTTTATATGGATGACCTGAAGCTGTATAGTGCTGATGAAGATCATCTACAGGCGGCTCTTAACATCGTAGCAGAGTACACGCGGGATGTCGGAATGTCTTTTGGGTTGGACAAGTGTGCGGTCGTACATCTGGCGAGGGGTAAGTGCTCTGTTACGGGTGATGATGTCGAGTTGGTAGATGGGAGCGTTTTAAGACAATTAGACGCCGGAGAGTTGTATAGATATCTAGGAATGGAAGAGCACCGCATGCATGCGGTCTCCGAAGTCCAAGCAACTCTCCGTAGCGAGTATGTTAGGAGACTCCGGAAAATTTGGTCCTCCGAACTTTCCGGTAAAAATAAAGTCTCCGCTACTAACACGCTCGCTGTCCCAGTCTTACTATACTCTTTCGGTGTCTTAAAATGGGCCCGAAAGGATCTGCGAGATCTCGACATCAGAACCCGTAAGACTATCAACATGAACCGGAGCATGCACCCCAATTCATCAGTCGCCAGATTATACCTCTCCCGGTCGATCGGTGGGAGAGGTTTGCAGAGCTTGGAGCGGCTTCACGATCGTTTAGTCCTGGGTTTAACACACGAAGTTGTCAATTTCACTGCAGATGAGGATGACTTTCTTATGCAAATTGTTCATAAACATGAGAATGCGCATAAGGGGTCGTTCTTATATAAGGCAGCAATATATGCGGCAAGAACCCTTGGTCTTGGAGAAATAAACGCTCTTATGGAACTCCGAAAGGAGGAATTCAAGAGCGTCATCAGGAACGCCGAGGAAAAACTACTCCTAGGCAAACTGATGGACAAGTCTATGCACAGCGTGTTCTTCAAACACGTGCGTGATCATGGCTTGTCCACCCAGCTGACGTTTTCCTTCTTAAAGTCAGCTGGCCTGATGTCCGAGACTGAAGGGTTCATATTTGCTTGCCAAGATGGTGTCATTAACACTCTAGAGTACCGTAGCAAGGTGCTCCAGGTGCAGCTCCCGGACACGACCTGCAGGGCGTGTAAACAACATCCGGAGACGCTTATGCACATTTTGTCAGCATGTCCTGTGCTGGCGAGAGGTGCATACATCCAGCGTCACAATGCTGCCCTGAGAGTACTGTACTACTATCTTCGTCACCGCTACGGTATTGACATGACACCGGTGCTGCCTTATCTGCCAGGAGATATTCCCCAGGTTGTTGAGAATGACAGTTGCAAAATTTATTGGAACATGCCGTTTGCAACAACTCGGCGGATCGATCACAACAAACCTGATATTGTGCTCTTCGACAAGGCTACTCGTGACATTTATGTCATTGAGTTCTCGGCCCCGGCTGAATACAACATCTCAGCCAAAGAAGAGCACAAAAGACAGATATATCAGGATCTCCTGTTTGAAATTGGCAAACTTTACCCAGGTTACCGTGTCAAGCTCGTCGTCCTGATTGTTGGCGTCCTCGGAGGGATGAAACAGTCTTTTGTATCCTCACTTGCCAGAGTTCCAGCTTACTCATCAAAAGCTGAATTCTTGGCGGTCAGGATGCAGAAGGCTGTCATACTAGGTTCCCTCCGTCTACTTAGGAAAATGACTTTGGCCTGCTGTGATCACTAACCGCCTTGTTGTGCGGAGTGGTCCAGCAGTAATGGATGGAGCTCAGGCTGGGCCCTCGGAGAATCGGACTCCGGGGACAACCCCCCTGAGCATTTAATAACATATAATAATAACAATAATAATAATAATAATAATAATAATAATAATAATAATAATAATAATAATTATTATTATTATTATTATTATTATTATTATTATTATTATTATTATTATTATTATTATTATTATTATTATTATTATTATTATTATTATTATTATTATTATTATGTTATTAAATGCTCAGGGGGGTTGTCCCCGAAGTCCGACTTTCCGAGGGCCCAGCCTGAGCTCCATCCATTACTGCTGGACCACTCCGCACAACAAGGCGGTTAGCGGCCACAGCAGGCCAAAGTCATTTCCCTAAGTAGACGGAGGGAACCTAATATTACAGCCTTCTGCATCCTGACAGCCAAGAACTCAGATTTTGACGTGCAAGCTGGAACTTTGGCAAGTGAGGATACAAAAGACTGTTTCATCCCTCCGAGGACGCCAACAATCAGGACGACGAGCTTGACACGGTAACCTGGGTAAAGTTTGCCAATTTCAAACAGGAGATCCTGATATATCTGTCTTTTGTGCTCTTCTTTGGCTGAGATGTTGTATTCAGCCGGGGCCGAGAACTCAATGACATAAATGTCACGAGTAGCCTTGTCGAAGAGCACAATATCAGGTTTGTTGTGATCGATCCGCCGGGTTGTTGCAAACGGCATGTTCCAATAAATTTTGCAACTGTCATTCTCAACAACCTGGGGAATATCTCCTGGCAGATAAGGCAGCACCGGTGTCACGTCAATACCGTAGCGGTGACGAAGATAGTAGTACAGTACTCTCAGGGCAGCATTGTGACGCTGGATGTATGCACCTCTCGCCAGCACAGGACATGCTGACAAAATGTGCATAAGCGTCTCCGGATGTTGTTTACACGCCCTGCAGGTCGTGTCCGGGAGCTGCACCTGGAGCACCTTGCTACGGTACTCTAGAGTGTTAATGACACCATCTTGGCAAGCAAATATGAACCCTTCAGTCTCGGACATCAGGCCAGCTGACTTTAAGAAGGAAAAGGTCAGCTGGGTGGACAAGCCATGATCACGCACGTGTTTGAAGTACACGCTGTGCATGGACTTGTCCATCAGTTCGCCTAGGAGTTGTTTTTCCTCGGCATTCCTGATGACGCTCTTGAATTCTTCCTTTCAGAGTTCCATAAGAGCGTTTATCTCTCCAAGACCAAGGGTTCTTGCTGCATATATAGCTGCCTTGTACAAGAACGACCCCTTATGCGCATTTTCCTGTTTATATACGATTTGCATAAGGAAGTCATCCTCGTCTGCAGTGAAATTGACAACCTCGAATGTTAAGCCCAGAACCAAACGATCATACAGCCGCTCCAAACTCTGCAGACCTCTCCCACCGATGGACCGGGAGAGGTATAATCTGGCGACTGATGAATTGGGGTGCATGCTCCGATTCATATTGATAACCTTACGGGTTTTGATGTCGAGATCTCGTAAATTCTTTCGGGCCCATTTCAGGACACCGAAAGAGTATAGTAAGACTGGGACAGCGAGCATGTTAGTGGTGGAGACTTTATTTTTGCCGGAAAGTTCGGAGGACCAAATTTTCCGGAGTCTCCTAACATACTCACTACGGAGAGTTGCTCGGACTTCAGAGACCGCATGCATGCGGTGCTCTTCCATTCCTAGGTATCTATACAACTCTCCGGCGCCTAATTGTCTTACGATGCTCCCATCTACTAACTCGTTATCATCACCCGTATCAGAGCACTTACCCCTCGCCAGATGTATGACCGCACACTTGTCCAACCCAAAAGACATTCCGACATCTCGTGTGTACTCTGCTACGATGTTCAGGGCTGCCTGTAGATGATCTTCATTAGCACTATATAGCTTCAGATCATCCATGTAAAGCAGATGGGTGATCGAGTATTTTCGATCACCCGGAGGCCCCACAGAGTACCCATGAGTTTTACGGAGAGCAACAGATATAGGCAGCAGTGAGATGCAAAACAGCAGAGGGCTCAAGGAATCGCCTTGGAAGACCCCTCGTTTGTACTCTACAACTCCGGTTACGTGCAATGCGTTTCCATTTCCTATATGTAAACGCGTTCGCCAGAGCTGCATTGTACGCCGAATGCATTCCACCGTTTCGGGATTGACTCCCAGGCACTTGAGGAGGTATAAAATCAACTCATGAGGAGTTGAGTCAAATGCCTTGCGATAGTCAATCCAGGCCATTGACAGGTTGCGTTGATAGTAGATCGCATCTTGTATGACACATCGATCAACTATCAGGTTCTCTTTGCAACCTGACAGGCCTCTTTTGTTGCCACGCTGTTCATATATCTGTTGCCATATAGGTCCTATCTCCTGCAAGATACGGTTATTCAAAATTTTTGTAAAAATTTTATAAACCGCATTCAGGCAGGTGATAGGCCTGTAATTCTTTGGGTCAGACAAGTCACCTTTTTTGGGTATCAGTACGGTTCGCCCTTCTACGAGCCAGTCTGGAATCGGTTCGTCAGCTCTAATGTAGGATGTAAATATACGGGCCAAATGGAGGTGGGTAGAAGTAAACTTCTTCCACCAGAAGACATTAATTCCATATGGTCCCGGGGCAGCCCAATTTCTGCTGCTATTTAGAGCTAAACGAACTTCATTTACACTGACTGCAGGGCTCTCTTCATCAGCATTCTGTCGACGGTGTTTCCGACAAAATGCTTTGAAGTCATGCAGAGCTGGAGTGTTGGCGTTTACGTTTGGTTGATCTCCATACAACTCAGTCCAAAAGGCTTCCACCCGCTCAGGTGCTGGATAATTCCCGGTAACAACAGTCTTTGGTGTCAGAAAGCGTGAAGGGCTAGATCGAAACAACGAATTGTCGACCAGCCGTTTTAGCCTTTTCTCTAGTAACTTTTTGGCAGTCACTAGAGCTCGCAATTTATTAAGCGACTCTTCCTTGATGACAAGAAGAGTACTTTTATTCAATGTGTGATGACGCCACCGAAGTTCAGCAGCAATGCGACGTACTCGGGGCGTGTATGCTCGTTGAGTTGTTTCGAACTCAATCACACATTAGATGCGAGAGACATGTTTCCGGGATCTGTCAATTTTGTCGCCAAGTTGTGCGATGCGCTGTCTCAACCTTGCCTCGATTGAGAGACGATGTCTCTCTCTCGGAAAAACCGAAACTGCTGCACCATACACAACCTGGTTCACAGCGAGCAGAGTGGAATCCTCCTGGATCTGTGTAAGGAGATCTTCATTGACCGTGTCAAGTTGTTGTTGGGAGTAAGTTATCTTTTTAGATATACTTACTTGCCGTCCTATAAAGGGATTGTTGTTATCCAAGGAGGAACGGCGTCGCTCTTGGTGTAATTATTATTATTATTATTATTATTATTATTATGCATATTGCTGTTGTCATTATTTCCAGAAGTAGTAAGGGTATATGAAGAAGTCCTCATCTTGCTGTATTCATCTTTAGATGGTTCATAACCGATGCAATTGTGATTTACTCGTTGACTAGATAGCAATAGCCCGTTGAGGGTATTAGTGACTAATTTGTTACGCGCTTGACATTTGATTAAACCAATTTTGCTAAATATTCTCTCATAATCCGCATTAGCATGAGGTAAAGAGATAATGTTCAAGAAAAATTTAGCTAAATTTTTAAAGCTCCAAACTTCTTCTGTATCACCATAAATAAAAATTTTATGCCAAAAGTTATCAACAGAGACATCAAGCTTGATATCATCTGGTAATTCGAAGTTATGAAATCTTCGCCATTCATTATCGATAATTTGAGGTTCACATGAGTTTAATAATCGAGGTAGTTTATTCATCAACGGTAACAAACTTGGCATAGTCATTACTGTTTTCTTATTCATTGCTTCTCTAGGATTAATTACTGATAAATTTTTTAATATTAAATCATCAAAGTCAAAACGTTTTTTTATTTCTTCACATCCTTGAATTAAAAATTTCCTACAATTAGTAAGAAAATTTTTTTTTTCCTCTAGAAGAGGAGGTTTAGTGAATTCTGGCTTGTTAAAATAATTAAATGCTTCAATGCCTACATAAATATTATGAATGTTCTTAAATTTAGCCTCATTCGATGGATTAATATCTTTTAAAGAATTCATATTGATATAGTTATCATCCATAAAAGTTTTTAAGAGATCTAAGTATGTCAAACTTATTTTTTTATGAACTGCCGTAATTAACGGGTTTTCAGATTGAAATAATTTATTTAAATCGGTAAATTTTGGTAAACTCCACAATAAGAAATGATAGTACAACTTCATGGTTGGATTTTGCAGACAGCGAAGTATTCTTGCAACTTCAGATTCATTTTCTTCAGTTGCTATTTGGTCACTAGCATCTTTCTTCTTTTTATTCATATTTTTACACTCTTCTTCAAAGTACAACTTATTAAAATACAAAAACAACCCATCCCATTGTTCAAGAAGTCGCTCTACCACTGCTCTGATAGACACCCAGCGTATCTGAGCAGGACGTAAAATTTTATGAGCTTTTAAATCCAAGATTGATTGAATTTCTTTGTACGCAAATTGTCTTTTTGAACTTGAAGAAAAATGATTGTAAACTAGGTGAGGTAATTTTTCACATTCTGCTGGCAATTCAGAGCATGCATTACTTGGGCAGAGATGTAATGAGTGACATAGGCACTTCATAATATATGTTCCAGGACAGCTTTGCTTGAAACGTGTCCGTACCGAATTTTTATCACCCATCATAGTACTACATCCATCTGAGCCAAAGCCAATAATATTTGTCAAAGGAACAGAATATTTTTCAAATGATTTTTCGATGCAGTTATAAATGTGTTGTGCCGACGCTTCAGGAGAATTATCTTCTTCATTAAATATTTGATACAATTCCCAAAAGCAACTGGTGACTCTACCTTACTCTGAATCATAAAATCTTACTACAATGCATAGATTTTGAGTTTTAGAAATATCAGTCGACTCGTCAATTAGAACACTAAATAATACATTCTTTAACTTTATCGATAAATCTTGTTTTTCAGTTGCTCCAATTACGTTCACCACTACAGCAGCCGACTTTGATGATTTCAATCGCATATCTTGAAGAATTTTCGAATCTGGAAAACAATCTTTTAGAAGAGGAGTTAAGTGGTCCATCAACCGAAACGAAAGATTATGCTCAGCTAAAAATCCGCAAAGTTTAATTTCTGCCCGTGTAGCATTATAATCAAAAGATGGTTCTGCGTTTTTCTGAGTAAATGTTCGAATCGATTTTTGATTAGAAGCTGAATTCATTGCTGACAAATGATTTTTACACTTGCCATGATTTTTAATCACCGTCAACTCTGCAGTGAATGTTACTTTACATAGTTTGCATCTAGCTTTATACTTATCAGATAAATCTGGCATTAACCATGTATTAAAATTGGTATTGTTTAACCACTCTTTCAAAAATTTTTGCTTTCTACGTGTATAGAGTTTCAACTTTTTAGCCTGTAGCCTTTTTGGTGGCGTATCTTCGTCAGAACTTATGTCACTCATTATGGACGAATATTTAATGACTTGTAATAATAAAAACAATATTTATTCTTGACGTATATCAATATTTTCTAGGCGCTCATCATTCCAATGTACTTCATCATCACTTGATTTTTCTGTAGATAGAGTAGAATTAAAACTAGAATCTTGATCTTGATCTGAATCTTGATCTTCTGACCTTACTTTTTTTGGAGATACAGGTATAATTATACCACCTAAAAAAAAAATTAATATCCATTTATAATCTCAATCAGGAACTATTGACTGTATTAATTGAATTGTAAATAATTACCTGGATTAAGCACAAATAAATATTTTCCAACAGAATTTTTTTTCAATTTTCCCGAGCGATCTCTTAATGCAATTAATATTTTTTCTTCAGCGGTATTTTCTTTTTCATTTTTTAAATTTTGTTCTGCCATTTTATTTGACTTTTATTTGATAAAAACTCATAGTTATATTATCCCGAGATAGCTTATTTAAATTTACTATAATCAGTTTTATTGATGGCTTAACCTTTCTTCTACAGAATATAATTATTTGAGTTGTTAATTTATTGACAAAATACGTGAATTATTGCTATGCACACCAAATATAAATTTTATTGAGTTGTACAATAATACGAGAAAATGGCTATTAATTATATGCAAACTGAAAATGAGAACAAGAATGCGAAATACTTCACAACTGATTCAAAGAATAAGTATGTGAATAATAAAGATAAGCGTTACGGATACAGTACAGTTTCCATAACTAATATTCGCTACGATACTACCAAAATTTTCTTTATGAATACAATTAATAACGATTTTTTACAAGAGAAGGCAGCATAATACTAATAAAAGTTTGGGCGGTGAAATTTAAAAAAAAAGATTAAATTATCTTGAATTTACTGAATTTCGTGGAATGGTGGCGGGCGCTCAGGACTCTGAGCGGCAAAATTCCGGAAATGACACACACTGCTTCCTCTGATATTGTTCGAAAGGCGCTGGCTACTCTTAGCGCGCTCAGTCAGTAAACTGGACATGCTTTCCTCCATGATTCTTGGATCTCAAGTGCGTCGGCCCAAATGGATATACCATATGTGAGGACCGATGTAACTACTGATGATAGCAATGACCTCCTTGTCTGCTTCGGGCCACCGATGTTGGGCATCAATCGTACTAGGTTGGCTACTACTGCTGATGCTTTGGTGTTCACGTGTTCAACTTGTTGTTTAAAGTTAAGTCGGGCATCGAGCATCACTCCCAGATATCGAATGAATGGTTGGGATGTGATTTCTTGGTCTCCGACGTTTAGATTGATCGTTTCCACCACTTTTCTGCTAGTGATAAGTACAGCCTCGGTCTTCTGTTTAGCCAGTTGTAAATTTACTGTGTCCATCCACTGGTTAATTCGCTCAAAGGTGATAGCGAACATATGTTTTATCTCATCAAGATGCTTGGCGACTATTACTACGGCTACGTCGTCCGCGTACGCTACCAGTTTGACGTTTCTTGGTAGTTTCAGTCTCAGCAATCCGTTGTACATGACATTCCAGAGAAGTGGACCGAGAACAGAACCCTGCGGTACACCTCCAGTAACATCATACTCCTTTGGACCATTCTTCGTGTCATATCTCAGGACTCTATCTGTGAAGTAGCTAGCGACTATCCTTCGTAGGTATCCTGGTACGTTCATCTCTTGAAGGGCTTGCATGATGCAATCCCAGTTGGCAGAGTTGAAGGGATTTTTTATGTCTAAAGTTGCCACCAGGCAATATTTCTTCGTTCCCCCTTCCATCTGGTACCGGCGATTGCGTCTTTGGCTATACCGACAACCAGGTTGATCGCGTCCAGGGTTGATCGTCCTTTCCGAAATCCGTACTGATTGTCTGCCAAGAGTGGATCGACAACTGCTTCTATCCTTTGGTGGATTATACGTTCTAGTATCTTACCGGCTGTATCCAGCATGCAGAGTGGACGATAAGATGACGGTTCTTCCGGTGGCTTTTTCCCTTTAGGAAGTAGTACCAGCCGTTGTTGTTTCCACTTCCGAGGAAAAATCCCTTCCTTCAAGCAGATGTTGTAGACGTCGAGGAATAACGCTGGCGCTGCTTTAATAGATGTTTTCAAGGCAATATTAGGGATTCCGTCCGATCCCGGTGCTTTATTATTCCCGACGCGGTTACAAGCTTCCATCAGTTCTTCTTTCGTGACAGGTGGAATATCATTCAGTTCGTCCTGTTTCAACAGATAGTTGAAAACGCGCTGTCGTGGAAACAGCGCAGTCACGATCTTCTGTAAGAGTTGAGGACACGTAGGAGACGGCATTGGCTGATATTTCAGGTGTGCCATGACTACCTTGTAAGGTCTACCCCACAAGTCTTTGTCCACCTCGTTGATTAGCTCTTTCCAGCAGTTCTTCTTGCTATCCTTGATGGCTTTGTTTAAATGTCGACGAGCTTTCTTGTATTCTGCGACTAGTTCCGCTGAGTCAGGCCGCCGATAACCACGCTGAGATATTCTTCTTTTCTTGAGACACTCTTTCCGTAGGAAGCTGATGTGTTCATTCCACCAGTGCACCGAAGGTCTTTGGTTCATGCCCCGTTTACGGGGCATGCAGGTGTTGCAAGCCTGGGTCACTCTCTTCATCAAGTCCTTGGTCATTTCTTCTGCAGATCCAGTAGTAAGCGGTTCACTATTTAGGGCAGCTACTAGAGCACCTGGGTCAAAGGATTTCACCTTCCACCCAACGATGTCAAGTTTCTTAGCCGGTCTTTTAGGATTCTGGTCCTTTGATACTTCCCAGAGAATCGCATTGTGATCGCTGGCCGTGTAGATCTCCATCACCTTCCAGTCGTAGTTTCCTCTGATGAGGCTGCTGCTGACAAAAGTAAGATCCACAATAGAACTTGCGTCTCCTTTAGTGTACGTCGGCGCATTGCCACTGTTTAACAATACTACATCTAACGTAGAAAAAGCTTCCAGTAGTTCTTTACCTCGAGCGTTGGTGTGTTTGCTGCCCGATTCCACTGCCCAGGCGTTAAAGTCTCCAGCTATTGCCACTGGGTAGTACTGCTTCGCGTCCTCCGTCAGTCGATCCAGAAAGTCCATGAATTCAACAATAGTGAGGCTAGGTGGTGCATAGCAGCTGTAAAAGCGGATGCCATCTACCGATGCTGCTACAAAGCCGGCGCTGCCATTGTTAACGACACTCTGGAAAGGGAGCTTGCGACAGGACCGTATGACAGCTTTTTTGGTGCAGTCAGTTTCCCATGGTTGGCCGCCGAGGTGTTTATACGGTTCCGATATAAGCACAAGGTCAAGCTTCTGTTCACGTACTGTCTGCATGAGCAAATCATGTGCCGCTTCACAGTGGTTGATGTTTAGCTGCAGTATTCTCATTTTCGTTTATCAGTTATCTTCTTGAGTGCCTCTTGGTATACTGGGCATCTGCTTGTGCCGGCATGATGGGCGTTATTCTCTGTACCGGATTGATCCGCACACAGTGCGCATTTAGCAGGCTTATTACATTCGGCGATTTTGTGTCCCTCTTCTTCACATTTAATGCAAAGTTTGGAGCGGTCGACTTCACTTGTGCACTGAACCGCACGGTGTCCAAAATGCCAGCATTTATAACATCGGACTGGTCTTAGTACTGTTCTAATACGACAATTGGTCCAGCCGATCCTAATCTTGCCGTGTTCTCCTACCACTTTCTGCGCTACCGTTGCTGCCAGAGTCACCGACGCAATTTGTGTTCTGCTACGTAAGACCTTACGAATTTTAATGGCCTCTACTGTTATACCACAATCGTTTCCAGCTGCCTCTTGTAAAGCTGTTAGAATGTCATCTTTAGTTGTAGTATCGTCAATATCGCGAAGTTCCAGGTCTTCTTCAGGTCCTGTACTAATGACATTTGCGTCCTCCTTAAGTATTTCCGCGATAGTCTTCTGCAGGTCTTTACCTCTATCACTACTGCCTTTCGACAGCGTGATGAGAATGTTCCCTGTCACGGTCCTGCGTATCTTCTCGACTGTGTTGCGGACCTGATCTGGGCGAACGTCCGCCTTGATCCGTGTAAGTATTTCAGAATACTTATCTTTGTTCGCTAGACGGATAATAAGTGCCTCCGGTCTCGTTGCTGTTCTTCTTGGCTTCTGGTTCGGCTTCGGTGGAGGCACCAGAGGTTTTTCTGGGGGCAGTTTCTTGCGCTCCTTCTTCTTGTCCTTTCTGGACTGCACCTTTTCCCAGCCTGGCTTCTTGTTCTGTTCACAAGAGTTTTGTGGAAGATCCTTAAACACTTCCTGCTTCTTGATGGGATGACCAGGTCCAACGTCTTTCAGCTTCTTGGGAGTATGAAAAGCTCCACCTTCGGGAGAACGAATTTTTCTTTTCAACTTCCTCAGGATGCGGCCGTCTTGGTCAAAGGATTCAGTCTCTGCCGTTGTGATAGTTTCACTTTCTTCTTCAGCGACTGATTCTCCATCACCTTCGGCTCCAGTGTCCATCGCTTCTTCAACAACCACTTGACTGTTTCTCTCCGATGTAGCACAAGGGGTGCGGTGTAATGATGAGCGCCATTCTTCGTCCAGTTTCTTGAACCTTCCAAGAGCATTGACTACACCGGTTGTCTTGGTCTTTATCTCCTTGTGGATATTGACCTTAGTTTGGACAAACTCTTGCAGCTCAATGGTCAGCTTCTCAAGGCGCTCCAACGCTTGCGTTCTCTTCATGTCAGCGCTTGCTTCAATCGCTGCTTGTTGAGCATGAAGCCCGTTTCTATTCGTGTTTGTTTCCTGTAAGTTACTCATACTTTTGTGATTTACCAGCGCATCGTACGGAGTGGAGCGGGTTGCTATAACTAGGAACGGGTGTACCCTCGGAGATAGTACTCCTACCCCAGTTCCCTGAGGCCTAGCCGACACTTAGCCAGTCCCGGAATACACGGACGGACTAGACTCGCTCGGAGCGGTGAAGATTCCGATCTCTAACACTCACTGCGTACTTCCTGATCAAGGCCCGAAGTGGCTGGCTCCTGATCCACTGCTGCAACTTTCACCTCGGCAGAGCAAGCTCACATCAGCCGTGGCCTGCATCGTCGGAAACTACGATACAGGTTCCGGACACTCCCAGTGAGTTACAGCAGGAACCAATCGTCTTGCTAGGTCAGTTAGTGTGACCAACCCATTAAAGGGGAGTTTTGTCCACGGGAGCTTATTTTGTTTGGTTATTTTGCTTGGCTCCTACCCGCTGTACCTCATCAACTAAGAGATTAAGTGTCATCCAAGGACAGCGAGCGTTCTCCCATCCGCTCGGGGAGACGTGCCCGGTAGCAGTATCTCTTCTGCCCCGAGTGTGTGTCTGTGTGTGTGTGTGTAAGTATGTGAATCGCTTATAATTTTTGAACGATTGAACCGATCGGAAGAAATTTTGAAAAATCTCAAAAAAAATTAAAAAAAATTTTTTTTTTAAAGAAATTTTTTTGGAATAACTTTTAAACGGCTTTATCGATAAACTTCAAAAACTAATCCGCCCTTAAGCTTAAAAAACCACGCCGATCGTCACTAATCCGGTCAAAATCGGTTGATTCGTTTGAGAGATATACTGAAGCCATCTTTCTCAAGAACGAATTTGTACATCGCGGTCCACGTAAGGACAAAAAGAGCCCGTACCCCTATGAAGCAAAAGGACGACAGAGAAAGCCCAAATACGATAACAAACCGCCAAAAATAATGATAGGAGACTCCAAAGTCAAATTCAAATCAAGCGTTAGATACTTAGGGGTACACTTCGACGAGGGCCTTAAAGTGAAAAATCACATTAAAACAAGGCGCGCGAAACTAAGTAGGGTATTCGGGTGCATGCGGCGTATTGCGCGGGCAGAATGGGGATTGCGATACCCAGCTATGTCCACCATACACAAGGGTTTCTTTATGCCTGTTTTCACATATGCGGCGGCAGCTTGGAGTGACCGTTGCGATAGGGAGGACTGGAGACATCTTCGAGCACTTCAGCGTCAAGCGCTAATAACAACAACTACTGCCTACAGGACAATTTCGCTTGACGGGATTTGCGTAGTCGCGGGTGCAGTGCCCATTCAGCTCGTAATAGACGAACGATGCGCGCGATACAACCCCGTGGTCCCCGCTGGATGCTGCTCATATTCTGTGGGTACATCTCGATGTGCCTACAGGAAATGAGTTGCCAGAGGAGTCGATGAGAGTTGCACACACTTACAATTGTACGCAACTCTTGCAGCTGTTCAATGAATATGTATAAACACAAGAGAGCAGCGGTTTTTCCTTGTCCGCGAACTGGGCTGTGTTCTCGCTATGGTGGGGGTAGGACAAATATACGTGCGTGTATAGCTCTTTTGAGCCCAGAAAACGGCCTCTTCAGAGGTAGGCGAAAGCCTCGCCATATATTCTTCTCGTTTGAAAGATATCGTGAACGAAAGAAAACCGAAAAAAGTGTTTTTTCGGAATTACTCCGAAATTTTTTGTTTTAGCAATTTAAACTTGAAGATTCTTCATGAAGCTTAAGAAACTGCGTCGAATGCTATCAGCCGCGTGAAAATCGGTTCATTCATTCAAAAGTTATTGCGATTTTAAAATTCAAAAAATAGTATTCTATCAAACTTCTATCAAATTTTTGATCTCGAAGAGCTCAAAAGCATACAAAACCTATTTTTTCAGCTCGGAGAGCTCGAAATAACACACATATTGTATTTATGAGCTCGAAGAGCTCAAAAACGTCATAAGTGCACTGTTAAAAATTTCTATTGTAATTTTACAAGAAATGTATTGGAAGCTAATAGGCAAAACATTTATTTAAAATTACAATCGGGTATAGTAATATTACAAAACATATATAGCTCTGTGAGGTTACTAATTTTACAAAACGGTTTTGTAATTTTACAAATATTTTTAGATTAGTTAAGTTTGTAAAATTACAATACTTTCCTTGAATTTTACTTTAATTGAAATAATAAAAAAGAAAGA
The DNA here is from genome assembly GCF_020080835.1 of Cotesia glomerata. Classification (NCBI taxonomy): domain Eukaryota; kingdom Metazoa; phylum Arthropoda; class Insecta; order Hymenoptera; family Braconidae; genus Cotesia; species Cotesia glomerata. The sequence continues at coordinate 23,764,805 of NC_058158.1, read as the reverse complement.
TTTGATTTAATATTTGTTGTCATTTTATTTTAATGAAGCACTGACTAGATTTCGCATCTCACGTAGACCTAATTTTTACAACTCAGATGATATCAAGTGAAAATAATATTTACCCTAACTAAGAATCAAACGCGAGCCGCGCGCTTCCCAGACCGATACCTAACGCCCTTCGCCGTACGACCTATAGGTGATGTAACATATTATTATTTTTATAAGCTAATCCTATGTGGTGATTGAGCTTTACGGCTTATTATTTATCATTTACATTATTTGTGTTATTTGATGCTGTTTATTGATGGAAAATAACTAACTTTTACATATTATTTATAATTCATTGAATATTATAAAAATTAAAGCCTAACATATACTTATTAAAATATATTGATTTCGAAATGATCGTTTGAGTTGAATTTATTATTACAAATAAACAACCATAGACTAAAAATTAGTAAAAATAAGTATCAAGGACATTGTTGTTGTTTGATACATCAGTCTCGTTTTTGTAAAACTGAAAAGTATTATTTTTAAAATTGGAAAACAGTCAAGTAGAATTACAATTCGTGTAATATAATTAAAATTGTCTGGTAACATTGCATTGCACTGTGTAATTTTACAATAAAAATTGTAAAAATAAAAAAAAGCTTTTTAAATTTTTTATCAGATTATTGTAATATAAATCGCAATATTTTTTTGTCATTTTACATACAATTGTAGCAATCTATTTCTTTAATTTAATAATTTATTCAAGTTATAACTATACTCTTTACAATATTCGAATGAAGTTAATAAAGTTTCACAATAATTAATCAATCCCGTAGAATATAGTTATCAGTAAAACGATACAATAGATTAAGTTCGTGTATAAGTATTAATGTCAAGATGGTACTCCGCGGTTACAATAATACGATACGTTAAGTAAAGGAAAATATGATAAGTGTAGTAACCCGTAGATGTGTGTATCTCAAAGGCTGAGGAAAGTCTGCCTCGTGCCCCTTGACTCTTAAGGGTGTTAGCCTTTGCTAACACTTAGCGTTGTTCTTGGGGTCCCGTGACGTCATGAGCCCCTTGAATGCCGGGGAAGGGATTTCATGGCCCAAAGAGTACGGTGGTTGACGCAAAATTTTCGAGAGTGGAAAAGTACTCCCACACAATTATGCCGAATCAGATGACAAATAATGTTTGCAAAATTAAAAAGCTTTTTCTTAAAAATTGACCAACGGTTCTGTAATATTACAATGCGTGTTAGGTTTATACATGAAGATTGTAAAATTACAATACATCTTAGTAGATTTGCTGACAGGTGTTGGAAAATTACATGAATTGTGTTTTATTTCGCATTGCTATACACTGATTTGTAATTTTAATTATTATTTGTTTTGTAATATGATTATAATTTTACAAAAATTTTTAACAGTGTGCAATTTCAACCATTGGATTAAATTATTGGATAGAAGTTTTTTTTATTTTTTTTTTTTTTAATATAAGTTAAATTGTAACTATTAATGACTGAATCAATATTAAAAAGTATGTGATTGAAACAAAATACTTTTTATCGTGAGGTTAAAAAAATTCACTCATCGCACTTTTCTTAGAAATAAATGTAAATAAATCGCTATTGAATAACAACAACTTTCATACCAAACATGTTTTAGTAATGAAATAAGGCAGTACTAAAGACTAAACAATTAAACAGTTGATAAGCTTGTTATGTTAAATAAAAACTATGAATCAAATATAGTTTTCAATATGTATATTTATACTCTAATTTATTTATGTTAAGGAAGTTCGAGCGTATTTAATGAGTCAAAATAGTGTTTAAATTTTTTTTTAATTTTAGTTTTCCCAATATTCGTCGAAATTCTTTATTTTAATTTAAAATAATTTAAACAATTTAATAATTGATGATTTTACTTATTTAATAAAGTCAAGTAATAAAATTACTTTCGTATTTATTACTTGCCGGAATAAATAAACAGATTTGGCAGTAGCGTGCTTGATTATACCCATAACTGAGACGTCGATGAGTGTGTGAGTTGAACATTTCTCTCTCCGTAACTATATTTCTATCCTTTTTTTTTCTCAGCTGTTGACGCGATGTTGTCAAATCTTTATTCGAATAAATGGCTGACGATAAACAAGTTACAAACATAAAATTTGACTTTAAATATTTCAAAAATGATATCGGTAATGTATTATTGTTAAATTGTTTTTATATTTTGCAATAATCCAAGTTTCTTGTATATAGTTTTTTATCCGTTAAAGTTGCGAGTTTAATATTGAAAAAAATAATTAAAGTCTCGACAAAAGTTTGTCCGCCATAAGAGCCCGTGTATAAGGAGATGAAATATGTAATTTTTTAAATTTAATATCTAAGTAACTAAACGGTGAATCTTTTTTAAATTTTGGGATTAAATAAATTACGTATTTATTTATACGTATACTTAATTTTAAAGCTCAAAGTTGGAAATTATTTTTTACATTAGATTCGCTCGAACTTCCTTAACGAAAAAAATAACAAAAGAAAATATTGCTTCATTATCTTAAAATAAAGAATTATTGATTATATTTTACTCTCTTAAATCGAAATAGTGACTATAGTGACTATTCATTATTTTTGCAGTGTAGAGTATATCACTAATTCAAATAGTGGTATATTTTTCACTACTAAATAGTGAATAGTCACTATTTCATAGTCGAAAGTCACTATTTCGATTTAAGAGAGATACACTCAATGGTAATATATCTACTTACCAAAATTAAAATTTGTGTAAGAATACTCGTTTCAATAATCCATAAATAATTCATAAATATAAATATACAAATACATGAAGTGATCATGTACTAGTACATGAGCAGCTACTGGGGCTTTTACTTTAAGTACTTGATCAGTATCCAATAGTATACACATAAATACAGTGCGGACGTGATTTAGTTACAGTCTCATTTTTATTGTCATATCTGCCTTTAAATTTCCGGCTACAAGTTAAATTTTATTCCTAGTCGTAGTTTAAAAATCGGGCAACGTTTTGTGATAATAATTGTCATATCACTCGCCTCCTTTCATTTTATATTATATAAATTAATTTGACATTATTGGTGAGGTTAGAGATATTTTTCTATAAAATATACAATTCGTGAATTTCGGAAGTTCGTATCTGCTGCCATCTAGCGACTACTACAATGACTACCAGCTGTGCGCTCTGTATGAAGACTATTACTGATCCAGCTGCACTTGTGCAAACTGGCGCTCCGTGTAGACACTATTTTCACGACTCCTGTGTCAAGACGCGCTGCAGTTTACAGAATAAAGCGCGCGCCACTGGAAAAATTGCTGAGCAATGCCCAGTGTGCCCTGTTGACACTTCAAGTGTATTAATGCAGATAAATGCCAAGCTAGCTAAAATTGATAAAATTGATAATATTGAATCGAAGATAGATGTTTTCACAAAAAAAATAGATACAATGCAGGCGACAGTTGACAAATTGGTTACAGACTATGATGGAATAAAGAAAAATGTAAGGTCATTAGAAGAACGGATTTCAAAAGTAGAAAAGGTGAAGAATAGACCAGATATAGATAGTGGTCTCATTGCGGAAGTAAAAACTGCAGCTCAGAGTATTGTTGATAGCAATCTTGAGCTTAGAACATTGCAATTAGAATCGCAGTTGTTAGCTGATGAGATCACTTTGGGTGGCATCCCTGAATCGGTCGGCGAGAAATTAACTGATGTTGTAATCGAGTTAACAAGGAAACTGGAGGTGTCTGTGACGGAGAAAGAAATTGTTAAAGTTGAACGTCTTGGTCGTCATGGTCGGGGTAGTCGCAATATTCGGGTAAAATTTAATAATCAAAAGCATGTTGACAGTCTTATGAGTAATATTAAAGGTAACTCTGTAAAAGTTGGAGATTTATTACCGAATGCTGAGCTGCAAGAAGCATTAGTCTACTTGCACCGACGACACCCCTCGTCTCTTTACAAGCTTCGCCAAGACGTGCGTAAACGGTATCCTAATATTCCACCAAAAAATATTTGGATTTCTTTTTCTTCTGTCAATGTCAGATATGCAAACGATAAACTGCCAATCAAACTTTTGCCTTCAACAGGGCTAGATCCTCTAGAAAATTTAGCTAATTAACAATTTGCAGCTCCTTTTTCACCATCAACAAGCAGCAATCCTGACTCTTCTTCTTCCGCAACGTATCAGAACTCACCACAGCGGCATCTTAATAATAGCTTAAAATTATGTCACATTAACGCCCAGTCACTCAGAAATGAGCAACACTTGGAGTTGTTTAAAGAATATTTCAGAACACATAAATATGATGTAATTGCAGTCTCGGAGACGTGGCTTAATCATTTGATATCTGATAATCTTGTTTCTCTGCCATTATTCACGATATACCGTCATGATCGGCATCTACGAAGTGGTGGCGGAGTTGCTCTCTATATTAGGAATGACTTAGTGTCCAGACTTGTGTCATCTTCAGCTAACATGGAAGACAAACATCCAGAGTATATATTCGTTGAAATATCAGGTACGTCGAGAGATAAGGTTGTGATTGGTGTTGTGTATAAACCTCCAAATATTGGACATCTTGATGATCTGGAAGATGAGCTTGAGGCTATTACGGCATCTTATAGAAATATTATCATTCTGGGTGACTTCAATTCGGACCTAAGTAAAAAAAATTTCTATGGGGATCAACTTCGATGCCTCTGTGAAGACTTCAATTTAAAAATTATTCCGTACCATCCAACTCATCACCTGGAAAATTCTGACTCGTGGATAGATGTCTGCATTGTGGATGATTATGATAAGGTCTTGGAGTCTGAACAGTCTTCGCAGCCATTTCTGTCGAATCATGATTTGATATGCTTAACATATAATTATAAAGTTGGTCGACAACAATTAAACAGCTTCTCGTATAGAAATTGGAATGCGATCAACGACGACTTATTACAGGACTTATGTGAAAACATTGATGTTGATACTATGCGATCCTTGGAGACTGTGAATGAGATGAATAAATATCTACACGAACTTCTAGGTTCAATTATTGACACCGTAGCACCAGAGAAAACTATTTTCCCACGTCGCCCACCGGCACCGTGGTTTACAGATCAAGTCAAAGAACTCCAGGGTCGTCGTGACAAACTCTACCGAATTTACAAGAGAACTGGTTACGCATACAAGGAATATGTAGGTGTCAGACGTTTAGTGAAAAAGAGAATAAGTGAAGAAAAGAAAAGGTACTTTGATCAGCAGTTACACAGTGCGAAAAACTCTCGGGATATGTGGAATGATTTAAGAAAACTAGGCTTAGTAAAACAAAAAAAAAATACTCAAGTGGCAATTCGAATAGATTTGAATGTTTTGAATGATTATTTTATACAGTCATCTAGCTGTCGTGACGGACCTGATGTTGGTGTCCAAGATATTGTATTGATTCGTAGAAATGACAATGTATTTAATCTCTCAGAACTGAATACATTTACTGTTAAAAAATCGATAATGCGTATAACGTCGAATTCAGTAGGACCTGATAAGTTTTCAATTAAATCATATAAATGTACATTGTCATTCCTACTGCCGCTAATTACAGAATTATTTAATAAGTCTTTGTCTACGGGAGTGTTTCCGATAGAATGGAAGTTGTCACATATCATACCCATTCCAAAGAAACCTAATGCCTCTGATTGTACTGATTATCGACCTATATCATTATTATCTAATTTGTCAAAAGCATTAGAACGGTGTGTGCATGATCAAATTGTGAGATACATTAATGACAATGATTATTTGGATAAATATCAGACCGGCTTTCGAGAAGGTTTAAACACTCAGACTGCGGTAATAAAATTTTGTGATGATGTACGACTAGCGATGAATGAATCTAATATAACCATAGCTGTACTCTTTGATTTAAGTAAAGCGTTTGACTCGGTAAACCACAAAAGGTTATTGCATAAATTACAATTTATGAACTTCTCTGATTCATCAATAGATTGGATTAACTCTTACTTAACTCAAAGAAGACAGTCGGTCTATTTCAATAGCCATGAGTCATCTTGGAAGGATATTATAAATGGCGTACCTCAGGGTAGTGTGCTTGGACCCTTACTCTTTCTTTTTATATATTTCTGATCTTGCGAAACGGTTAAAATGTAAATATTTATTTTATGCAGACGATCTAATTATATATGCTTAATGTTGCCCATCGCAAATTAATGAATATGTTGCTATGTTGAATAATGAGATAGAAAAATTGTTGATTGGTGCAATTTAAATTGCTTGAAATTGAATGCTACAAAAACTAGTGCTATTATACTAGGAAGTAGGCAGAGAGTTAGCAGTAATTTTTGTAAAAGTGCCCAAAATATAATTGTCAGTAATCATGTGATTCCATATGTACAATCAGTTAAATACTTGGGTTTGATAATTGATAATACTCTATCGTGGGAGAATCAAGTTGTAAGCGTATGTATTCGTGCGATGAAAACGCTAGCGCAACTAAAAATTAATAATGAAATTTTTAATGAACAGTTACGCATAAAATTGGTTACGACCTTGATTTTTCCCATCTTCGATTACTGCTGTGCTGCTTATACAAACATCTCAGGCAAATTACAGCATAGATTGCAGCGTAAAATAAACTCATGTATAAGATATATTTTTAAAATTTCGAGATTTGAGCACACTACTCCGTATTATAAAAAATTAGGCTGGTTAAAACTTGATGTTAGAAGAGATTATTTCATAGCTTGTTTATTTTACAAAGAAATTAAGTTAAATTACTGTCAATTATTTAAATCGAATTTAGAATTTCTGCCGATTGTGCTAAGGAGAGGTGACGTCAGGAATGATTATCTACGTCTGCCAAGAAGTAATTGTGCAATTTATGAAAACTCTTTCCTAATTCATGGTATAAAAGTTTGGAACTCGTTACCGGCCGAAATTACATTAATTGACAATTTCGAACAATTTCAACAGGCTTGCTATGACTTCTTCTTACAATAAATGTTAATGTTATTATTTCTCTGTTAATATGTTATTATTTTAAGAATTAATATGTTCTTACTTTTAATAATTTAATATCAAATATTTAAATTGTATTAAAAACACTGTATCAAATGTATACATGTAAATGATAAAATTTATGTATTGTTGATGGTCCTGAAGGAGCTTAGAACTCTAGGATCAAATAAATTTTTCTATCTATCTATCTATCTATCTATCCAGCGGAGCTCATTTAGGGAGATGCAACCATAAGGCCCTATTTAAGCTGGTTCCTTCAACGTCACGAGGTTTTGTTCGGAATCTCTCTACACTAGAGGTAAATTTTACTTACTCTAAAACAGAAAAATTAAACTTAATAATTTGATTTTCTTGGCTTTGGACAATCCGAAAGCAGTGCTACTGTAGAATGCCGACAAAATTACATATTACTATTTATCAACAAATCCAAACTTCATGTATGCAACGTTTTCGAGTTCTTCGAGCTTGAAAACATGGTTGTAAAGCTATTTTGAGTTCTCTCAATAGCTCTCGTACATACATCCATGGAAAGAACATTCTCGTAGAGTCAGTCAGAATAGCTTCCTAAAATCTCACCACATGAAGCGGGAAGTTAAAAATTTAACTTATCTTAAAAAATTCTCTCTATTTTCATGTAAAAATCGTCCAGTACAGTCCTTTTTTTCTGTAATACGGGTAAGAGTATGATTTCCATGAACTATATTAAATACATGAATACTATTACTGCTTAAATCACCAGTTCGCTAACAAATAATCGAATTGCTTTGTAATTTCAACTGCTTATTTCTCGTATTGAAATAAACATCTTGAGCTTCAGTACAGATTTCTAACTTAAAAATTCATATTTTCGAAGCTAAAAATATGTTTTGACTTTGAAAGCCGATATCGCAATATCTAATTATATCATTACACTCTATTATGGCTCAAAAATTACGGACGTTAACAAAAAAATTTTAGGATATCCAATGATAAAGCCCGAAAAACAATTATTGATTTCTATCTGGTCACTCCAGACTCATGTCGGTATAATGAAAGAATATTCCTGAAGAATCAGGTAAAATTATTTGTTATAAAACAGATTTTAACTGAATGTATTGTTTTTGAAGGTCTAAAAGCCAAAAATTTGGCGTTAGTTTTGCTGCAGCGTTATCAAGTTTACGAAGAGTTACATCAGCATTAGTTGAAATAACTCCACATTTTGTAACTTGACCTGAAAACGAGAAGTTTGAAGAAATTTCTAATCCGAACAAAAACAGTTTCACTGTAAAAAAATCGCGCCAAGTCCACGTTCACAAGACTCTTAGGAAAAAGAAATTTTTTTTTTCTTTACAAAAAGATACAAAATTAAAAAATTAAAAAATCCAAGTAACCGATATGATTGTTCATGATTTTCGGAAATTAAAAAAAAATTTTATTGTAAATTTAAAAATTAAAAAAAAACATTTTAGAACGTATTTAGTGTGCGTGGTTGCAAAATATTTTACTTTTAATGAAATTCGTAAAATCTAATTACTAGGACTTTGAAATAATTGAAATACACAATGACGCACACCAAGTACGCTCTAAAATTTTTGAAATTATACTTCTTTTGGCGCGTTAGGCAAAAATGATGTTAGGCAAAAACCGACACCCTGAAGTTAGCTACTCAACATTTTACTTTTTTAAAAAAAGTTACCAACAAAATAAAAATAAGTACATCTACGTATGTTTGCGTGAGAACTGGCAACTGTATTCACAATATTTCATATAAGTATATATTTTTAACTTCCCGCTAAGAAAATTAAAAATTTTTAATAATGGAAAGTTATTGATTTCGGTCCGATTTTCAAAAGTCGAGTTTTCATCGGATGTCCACGTTTTAAGGTCCCAGAAAGGGCATTCATACGTGACTGAATAAAGTAGTCAGTACTTGTCTCGGATAGCTTAACTGGTAGAGCCCTTGGCACGTAACCGAGAGATCTGGGTTCGATTCCCAGTCTGGGCTGTCTGATTATTTTTTCAATTACGGAAAAATTCCCACTGAGTAGGTCCCCCCTTTCCCCTATCCGTTCTTTCCCAACTCCCTTAAAATTTGCTTTAATATGGCTCAGCCACGTTTTAAGCTCCCAGAAAAAAAAAAAAAAAAAATTTTATTTTGTTGAGGAAAATTTTTTATGAAAATTATTTTTATTCTGAGTAATTTTTTTTTTTTTTTCTGAAATTATAATTATAAATATTATTATTATTATTATTATTATTATTATTATTATTATTATTATTATTGTAATAATAATTTTTATTATAATTATAATTATAATTATTATTTTTATAATTATAAATAACAGAAAATTTTTTTTTTTACTAGAATCGTAAATTTACAAGCATGTATGGAAAACACACATTCCATGCTTATAAAGAAGGACTTTCTTATAAACTCCGCCGTCCATCTTACGGCATGTAAGATTTTCTTATTGTGCTTTAAAAACTGCGTCGAATGCTTTTTTAAAAAAGAAAATCGAACAACACATTTAAAAGTTATCGTTGATTAATAAATATATTTTGATCTCGAAGAGCTCAAAATGTGAAAAACTGTGCTTTGAGGTTGAAAAGCTCAAATATTAATCAAAAAACACATTTTAAGGTGCTTGAAATGCAAACTTAGCAGAAAGTTCAAGGGTTGGCCTGCATGGTCAACCGATTTCCAGATTTCTTTAATTATGAAGAAATAATTTTTTTATGATATTTAAATAAACTTTATTTAACTAGATAATGCGTTATAATAAAACTTTCAATGTATTAAATACCTTTTTTTCTATTATAAGTGTCGTTTTTTCTACAAACGTAGGATAACGCGATAGATAAAATATTTAGAAAGGTTTTTATCTTGTTACACCAAAGAAGTATAACTTCTAACGTGCGTACATAAGTACACACACACTTTTTTTTTTAATTTTTAAATTTACAATAAAATTTTTTTTTTAATTTCCGAAAATCATAAACAATCATATCGGTTATTTGGATTTTTTAATTTTTTTATTTTGTATCTTTTTGTAAAGAAAAAAAAAAATTTCTTTTTCCTAATAGTCTTATGAACGTGGACTTGGCGCGATTTTTTTACACTGAAACTGTTTTTGTTCGGATTTTAGTATTTTTTGTAATTATAATGAAAATTTACAATTGGTACCAACTTAAATCTCGCGTTGACTGCATTTTTTACTGCAAACTATCCCCTTGAAGCTACAGTTTATGTAGATGTAATTCCAGTGCACCCTGGCGGCCGTAAATGTAAGCTGTGAATTACTTTTTTTAACTGTAGTTGCGTATCTATAGGAGAATTACTACACATTTTTATTTTATCTAGTCTGTGACGCTGACCTTTCTCCATAAAAAAAAAAGTCAGGATCGAAATTTGTGAGCGAGCTATAGTATGTGCTGATAAAATTTAATAATTTCAAGTAAATAAATTGTTATAAGTGAATATAATTAATTAATACGGTGAAATAAATTATGAATTACTGTTATGATAAACAAATAGGGTAAAAAAAGTACCGTAGAATTAAATAAAATTTCGTAGTCTCAAAAAACCGTTTTGCTTACAGTAAACATAGTCGGTAGCCTGGCGCTCCGTTTACAACGGATTTGAACGGAACTTGGCGCCAGATTCTACCGAATCTGTGGATCAATTTGAAGCAACGAGCGGTTTCCCTAAAGTTATCGGTGCAATTGTGCAATTGATGGAGCGCATATAAATATTCCTACACCACGTAAACATTCGGAATTGTATGCCAATAGAAAAGGACATCATTCGATTCAATTACAACTAAGTATAAGCAGTCGCGTGTAATAATCTTTAAGTATTTTCATCTTTACATTTTATGTCAAAACAGGCTGTTTGTGATGCTCAAAGTAAATTTATCCACTGCTATGCTGGTCATGATGGCTCTGTACATGACGTACGAGTATTCCATTTATCAAAAGTGCATGGTTATCTCAGCGATTAAGAGAAATTTCCAAATGATTGTCTAGTTGGTGATATGGCTTATCCTCTCCATAAACATTTACTAACACCGTATCGGGATAACACTTATCAGCACGACAAAAAAATTATAATTTTTGTCATTCCTTAGCACGCATAGCTATTGAACGTGCATTAGGATTTAAATAGAATAATTTACGTGCATTAGGATTTAAATAGAATAATTTATATTTCTAAACAATTGTAATTTAAATTGTATACGACCGTTTGAGTGAGTTTGCTAAATAAAAGATAATATTTCTTAATTTTTAAAACTGTTAATTTATTATATTCAAAAATATTCAAAAAATTTAAGCAGCATAATAAACTATAAGATCTTTAATGTAAACAATCTTTATCTCTTTTAAATTGAAATGCTCTCGAGTTTGCATTTATTTAGACTCTAGTAAAACAGCAGATAACCTCATCGAGATAACCAAAAATGTTAAAGTCAAGGATCAAATTCTACCTATCACATCACTAGTTTCCAAGAACAAAAGAGTGGTCCTATAAAATGAGTGTCCAGTAATTCCTCACTATGTCATCATAGACAAGTTACAAGAAATAGGAATCAAAGCTAATGAGATCATCAATAACTCTTGTTGTTAGGGTGACCGTTGTTATGTCCGAAGGCGTTAAAAATGCGGTAGCGAAGTAACGGTGGAGGATCGGACTAACTATTAAGAATACACAACGAGGGGTTTTAATTCTCGTTGTTAAATTATTTGTTGTGGGAGCTTTCGAGAGACGAAATACCACGCCTTTTGAAGAGACTGAGAATTTTCGTAGAGATTTGATTTTCTTGAATTTAATAAATTACTTTCCACTTACCGTTAGATGACTTGTTCCTTAATGATCCGGGCCTTGAAGGGCGGCTGGAAGCGCTCTCGAGTCTGGATGTTGAATTTGAGGGCCAGGAATGGATGATCAAGGGCTGCTTTCTCAGTAAAGAACGACTCGAGATTCGTGTAGTTGGTCTTTATTAGAACAGCAGCAATCAGGAAGTTACACGTTTTACAATAATTTTATTTAACACTTATAAACTACTTATTGAAATTTTACACTTTAATTTACGGTTAACGTCTTTCTAGTTTCCCGCAGGAAAAAGTGCGTAACTGACTATTCGATTTCCGTGATGTCTTGGCTAAGACCATAGAATGAAAATTCGTTACATTTTACCCTGCAACCAGGTTCTAGTTGAATAACGCCGGTACCATTAATGGTTGTGGTTTGCATAGGTTGGTTTTTGCATGACCATACTAGTTTTTCAGTTTTGCATGTGGAGTATACCCATGTGTTCTTTGCATTAATCTTGCTCCACGTCAATACACATTTCGGTATAATTCTTACGTTGCAGCTTCGGAGTATGGTTTCTTTCGGATCCATCAGCATTTTCATCTCGCAGTCTACTTGTGGATTTTCGGTCGTTGATTTAATTGGAGTTTCTGGTGAGCAAACTAGGTCCTGTTGGATAGGCTTGCAATTTTTTATAAATTCGTCATCATTGAGGAAGTAATTTTGGTGGTCCAGATCAGTAAATAAATATTTACTTGATGGCAAGATCGTGAGCGTTGATAGTTTGTCTCCCAGGAACTCTGGTTTCGGTAAAGGCTTTAGTTCGTAGCTAAGCCAAGGCATTTTACTGAGCAAGGGTACAGTGATGATTATTAAGAAGTGACCGTTTGCTCTGCTTGTTTCTATTCTGGATACCCGTGATAGAGCAGGGATGTCCATACGGTCGAGAGGCTGAGGCGGGTTAAGATGCGGATGTTTTGTCATCATGTCGAGTGTGGCTTGATGAAGCTGTTTAGCGGAGATGCTCATGTATGATGCTCTGCCCAATTGCGCTTCTTCAATTGCTCTTTCAGCGTCATTTAGGGCTCTCAGCTGATGAGTGAGTACTTGAACTGCTTCGTCTCCTATTAGACAGAACATGTGAATACGCCTGATGTTCCTGAGCTCCATGGTCATAGAGTGCTGCAATTTATCGGCTTCCTGGCTCAGTGTCTCGATTCTCTTGGATATGTTATTCTCGTGTCGAAGGATTTGATTGATCTCACTGCGAATGATATGTGTGTTGTTTTGCGTCAGATGTACCAATTCTCGATTGTCCTGGTAGAGCTTGTTTAATTCTTTGTTGATATGCTCGTTATCGTCGTAGTCCATGGTTTCAAATAACTTGCGGGCCACACTTCCTACGAATCCAAACCAAGGTCCCCTTCGGTTTCGGATGCGAGATTCATCGGTTTTTTCTTGTGTTTCTTCGAGTAATTGGCTTAACCGATGGATTGCATTTTGTACTTCGCCGTAGGTTTCTCTAAATACTTGTATCTTGAGGTATAGGTAGCAATCTTGTTTCATAAAATATCTTTCGCAGTGATTTATTGTGGTCTCGTACTGATGATTGTTGTACGGTTCTATTTCGATTAGCTTCCTGATGTTGATGGAGCTAATGATCTTCCATTCTTCTTCGACCAGGTGGATCTTTTTGAATGGGTCGAATAGTAATCCAGGGTTTGAAAATAGGGTTTTTATGGCGACTTTACCCTTGGGTTGTTGATTTCCCTCTCCTGAATTGTGCTCCCCCGTGCATCTACTCCCAAGAATGAAAAGGATCAAGAGCGTCTTCATATCGGTAAGGCCTGTAACAGAGTTCTAAGAATTGATTTGAGATTTTTGTTCGATACTAGAAAGCTTGGCTTTATTCGGATTTAGGGTTTTCCTCTTTCCGTTGTCTTTTTTTATAATAAGGTTTCTGAAGTCATTAATTTCGACGATTTTGTAAGGACCGGTATAGTAATGGTCTAATTTATTTTTACGGGGCTCTTTTAAGGCCCATACCGAGTCTCCTACGTGAAAATTTGCCGGGTGGATATGTTTATCAAATCTTTCTTTAGAATCATGTTTGGCTTTTATCAAGTTTTCCGCGGCTATTCGTTGGATTTCCGATAAGCGGCTAATCAGGTCAGCTACATAGTCACTATAGGTTTCGATTTTATCAAAGTCTGGGTACTGTGTCGGAGTTTTCGCTTTTCGCCCGAATAAAAGTTCGTATGGTGTGAATTCAGTTACCGTATGCACGGTGGTATTATAATTTAGCATCGCAAGAGGTACGAATCTGTCCCAGTCTTGGAATTTATCTACGCAGGCTCTCAGGTAGTCAACTAAAGGTTGATGGGAGCGTTCAAGGGATGCATTTCCCTGGGGATAATAGGAGGAGGTAGTCAATCTTTGGATCTTTAAGGTTTTGGCTAGTTGTTGTATAAGCTTACTGGTGAATGAGGTGTCCTTATCTGATAGTATTATCCGGGGGCACCCATAGATTGCGATGTAATGATTTAAGAGGGCGTCTGCTACTGTTGCTGCCCGAATATCAGGGATTGGTACTGCGGCTGCTGCCTTGGAAAAATTATCCTGGATAGTGAGGATATGCACGTTTCCATCAGGGGTCATTGATAATGGCCCTACAGTATCAATGCTGATCTTTTCGAACGGTTCTAGAGGAGTATCTGTGATGTTCATGGGTTGCCTGGTTTTTATTCGTGTTAGTTTGTTCCTCTGGCAGACTTCGCATCGCTGGATAAATTGATAAATCTGTTGTTTCATTCCAGGCCAATAGAATCTTTCTCTGATTCGCCAGTAAGTTTTTACAACACCTTTGTGGCCACCCACAAGGCTGCTGTGATTTTCTTCGATGATGTCGGTCCTTTTAGATTCTTCAGGGACCTCGACGTTTCCTTCGCACAATGTTATGACTGCTAGATTTTCTAGCGCTTTTGTTCGATAGTTGGATTGAGAAATAGGACGTCTTTCTATCATTTCGTCGAACATTTTAACAAGTTCTTGAGTTTTTCTACGGGGCTTTGGGACGGCAGGTGTTTCCTGATCTTTTTCTGATTCGTCGTCTCCCTCTTGTCCCTTGTCTAGCGCCGATTCTTCGACGTTCGGATGGATTTTAAAGACCTTGTCGTCCCCCTCTTGGGTTTTATCATCATCTTCGACTTGGCTGGACTCCAATTCCTTATAGTTCTTTTTCGGGGGTACTCGCGTCGTCCCCTGTGCGCGCATTCGTAGTCTAGAAGCTATGGTATCCCGAATTTCAGGTGCGCTTTTAATTCTTGGTTTGTTTTTAATTCCGGGTGGGCGTCCTGGTCTCTTCACAGCGTTGATGGCTTGGTCATCGGTTATTTTGGATGTTAGTCTTTTGTTCTTATTAACCGAGAAGGGAAGCGCGAGAGGATCGGCTTCCGTTTCAAGTTCTGGAAATTAACGACCTTTGGGATTATAGGAGAGTCCCTCGGCATATTGTTCCGTGATTTTATGTCGAACAATAGCGTTGAATTTGTATTCGTTAATTTTTGACCTCCATTTTGCCATCCTTTCGGTGACTGTTATGCTGTCCATTAACCAGGCTACGCACGGGCTGCTGGTAATGAGGATGAATCTTTTTCCGTAAAGGTATGCCCTAAATTGCTGTATGGCATAAACGACGGCTAGACTTTGTTTTTCCATTTCAGTATAACGAGTTTCGGTATCGTGGAAGACACGGGAGACACAGGCGACGATCTTTTCCTCGGATTCCGGACTTGACGCGGTAGATTCTTGCGAGGAAGGGGTCTTTTGGCTCAGAATCCCCGAAATCCCGGTATCTGAAGCGCTGGTCGCCAGGATGAATTGTTGATTAAAGTCTGGATATTGTAAAAAGGAGTCCTCACAAAGGGCATTTTTAATATCGTCAAAAGCTTTTTGTGATTCTGTCGTCCAGACGAATGGTTTAGTTTTACGTGTTAGATCTGTAATGGGTTTTGCCCTTTCGGCAAAGTTCTGGATGAAACGGCGATAATAGTTTGCTAAACCCATGAATTTACGAGCTTCAGTATGATTACGGGGAATTGAGGCATTTTTAAGGGAGTCTATCTTTTTAGGATCCGGTTTTATTCCTTCTTTTGTTATTATATGCCCTAAATATTCTACTTCGGGGCAGAAAAATTTACATTTTTTTGGTTGAAGGGTTAATCCGGCTTCTCTTAAACGATTGAATAGTCTCTGTACCCTTGCTTCGTGTTCGGGGAGCGTTTTCGCGTAGCTGACGAGATCATCAATATAAACGAACAGTTCTACTCCTTTAAGTCCACTGAATGTTGAATCCATCATCCTTTGGAATTGAGCTGGAGCATTTTCGAAACCAAAAGGCATACAGCAGTATTCCCAATGCCCGTCTGGTGTGGAGAATGCTGTTTTATGAGCGTCTCTTGGGTCCATCGGTATTTGGTGGAATCCGCTGGCCAGATCGAATACACTGAAGATTTTGGCTCCTGACAATTGGTCTGATAGTCTAAGAGCCGGTGGGAGATCGACCTTCACCGATCTGATAACCAGATGAGACATATTTTTTATCAAATATAATTTATAAACAAATAAGCCTATAATTACTTGCCTATCTGAAAGTGCTCATGGCTATTTTTAATTAAATTAACTTTAATCGATTTTTTTTCATCACTTTCATTCTTTTGATAACCAAATGAATTTTATTTCATTGTTAGTTTTTAACACACAGAATATGCCTCAGTAGGCTTGCCTACTCATTTTTGTGTATAGCTACCTGGCAAGCCAATGTGAACAGGTAAGTCAATATAGGTGACTCCATCGTTCTGCTAACTTATCGAAAGTTATATCAAATTTTAGATTATTTTATTACAAAATCAGTCATATAGACTTGCCTGCAAAAAATCATACTTAAAGCACTATTGCCTAGCTAAAAACTTTTAGAGTTTTAGCCATCTGATAGGTGCGAGAGAGAAAGTAGAGCGTCCGAAGTCTATGTGGTAGAACAGGACACAACATAGCAGCTGCAAGCTACCTGACCGTTGAATGTATCCGAGTGCGCATGCTCGTGTATAGTCAAAAATCATTTATTAGTGACAACACGTGCTAAATAAATATTTGAATTTCATTTTTTTATGTATTTTTTATACTTTGTAATAAATGGTTCTAACATGTACCTGAAGATCCGATCGTTTTTTTATGAACGAAAATAAAAAAAAAATTTTTTTTGCTTTTGAAACTGAAAATAGTTTTTCGGCTCCAAAAAAATACAAATAGCCCTAAAATGATATATTGACCCCTCTAAAAGCAAAACTACCCTCACAGCCACCCCGAAGACTTCAGAATTTTTTCAAAACTTCTAAAAATCCTTGCGAGGGTCCTTGGAGGCTGCCGACTTTTTAGAGCACTTCTAGTACCCCCCTACATAATACAAAAAATCATTAGGCCGCTAACACCTCCGGAACTACCCTTCCAGCCATCCTAAAGACCCATAAATTGAAAAAAAATGTAGAAAAAATCCTTTCAAGGGTCCTTGGAGGCTGCCGATTTTTTAGAGTACTCCTAGTATCCCCCCACAATATATAAAAAATAATCAGGCCGCTAACACCCCCAGAACTACTCTTCCAGCCACCCTAAAGACTTATGAATTGAAAAAAAATGTAGAAAAAATCCTTTCAAGGGTCCTTGGAGGCTGCCGATTTTTTAGAGCAGCCTGATTATTTTTTATATATTGTGGGGGGGTACTAGAAGTGCTCTAAAAAATCGGCAGCCTCCAAGGACCCTTGAAAGGATTTTTTCTACATTTTTTTTCAATTCATAAGTCTTTAGGGTGGCTGGAAGAGTAGTTCTGGGGGTGTTAGCGGCCTGATTATTTTTTATATATTGTAGAGGGGTACTAGAGTACTCTAAAAATCGGCAGCCTCCAAGGACCCTTGAAAGGATTTTTTCTACATTTTTTCAATTTATGAGTCTTTAGGGTGGCTGGAAGGGTAGTTCCGGGGGTGTTAGCGGCCTGATGATTTTTTATATTTTGTAGAGGGGTACAAGGAGTACTCTAAAAAATCGGTAGCCTCCAAGGACCCTTCGAAGGATTTTTTTTGAAATTTTAATAAAAACCTCTAAGTCTTCAGGGTGGCTGGAGGGGAGTTCCGGGGTGTTAGCAACCTGATTATTTTATATATATTGTGAGGTGGTTACTAGGAGTGCTCTGAAAAATCGGCAGCCTCCAAGGACCCTTGAAAGGATTTTTTTTTAATTTTTGAAAAAAATTCATAAGTCTTTAGGGTGGCTGGAAGAGTAGTTCCGGGGGTGTTAGCGGCCTAATGATTTTTTGTATTATGTGGAGGGGTACTAGGAGTGCTCTAAAAAATCGGCAGCCTCCAAGGACCCTTGGAAGGATTTTTTCGGAATTTTTGAAAAAAAATTAATTTTAAAATTAGTTTTTTTTTATTTATTTATTAATATATTAATATAATAAAATATTAATATATTAACTTATTTATTTTTGAGTTTTGCATAGCTGTAAGTACGTATAGTGTGAAATAATATAAAAATTGTGATCAAAATTAGTTATAATAAATTGGAGTTCAAAATTAATGACAAGTGTAAATAAATGCTGTCTCTGTCACTCACATGTACACGAGCATGCGCACTCGGATACATTCAACGGTCAGGTAGCTTGCAGCTGCTATGTTGTGTCCTGTTCTACCACATAGACTTCGGACGCTCTACTTTCTCTCTCGCACCTATCAGATGGCTAAAACTCTAAAAGTTTTTAGCTAGGCAATAGTGCTTTAAGTATGATTTTTTGCAGGCAAGTCTATATGACTGATTTTGTAATAAAATAATCTAAAATTTGATATAACTTTCGATAAGTTAGCAGAACGATGGAGTCACCTATATTGACTTACCTGTTCACATTGGCTTGCCAGGTAGCTATACACAAAAATGAGTAGGCAAGCCTACTGAGGCATATTCTGTGTGTTAAAAACTAACAATGAAATAAAATTCATTTGGTTATCAAAAGAATGAAAGTGATGAAAAAAAATCGATTAAAGTTAATTTAATTAAAAATAGCCATGAGCACTTTCAGATAGGCAAGTAATTATAGGCTTATTTGTTTATAAATTATATTCGATAAAAAATATGTCTCATCTGGTTATCAGATCGGTGAAGGTCGATCTCCCACGGTCTCCTCTACTATAAGATGTCTATGATAAGCGGAAGTGGATATGCATCCCCCCTGCTGATTTTATTCAGTTGTCTATAATCAATGACCAGTCTCCATTTCTTTACATGAGGATCAGTGGATTTCTTCGGGACTATCCAAAGCGGTGAATTGTAGAGAGAATTGGATCGTCTTATTATCCCTTGTTTTTCCAGGTTCTCGATTTGCTTAGCTATTTCTTCTCGCTGTTCGGGAGGAAATCGGTATTGTTTAATTCTGATAGGCATATCTGAAGTCGTTTCGATTCTACAAGAAAAATTTTTGGAACATCCTAATTTATCTCCAGGAATATGAAAAATATCGTGATTATTACGAATTAGATTTTTAACTGTTTCTTTTTCCTGTTCTGATAGGTGATTCAGTTTTACTTTATCCATGATGTAGGCGATTCTGGATTTTGGATCTGTTATTTTTGAAGACTTGCAGGATTCGGGTCCGTCGGATTCGTCCCCTTCTGAGTCTGAGTGGTCGAATTCGAATTCCTCGAGCGTCTGAGGTGGGATGTCTAACTCTTGGGCCTCGTTGGTGACGTTGGTTACCATGCACATAGCAAATTTGTCTTCGACTGTCACACGTGCTTCGCCTAAAAGTACTCCCTGAGGCAGAGGTATTCTTGGTAGGTATCCTTCGGTTATTTCCGGATTTCCGATCGGGATCGAGATTGTCATCTTCATTCGTGGGGGTATGGTGTACCTCGAGGATTGCTGAGTTTCGAGACTGAAGTGTATTGTTTTCGACGGATGAGATATGAGACTCAGAGATTGCTGATGATAAGATATTTCAGCTTTTTCTCGTTCCAGAAAATCGTTTCCTAAAATACCGACTCCAGGGAAAGGTAAATCCTCTTCACACACTTGAAATACGACTGTTAAACCTAAAACCTTGAGATCGACTGTGCCTTTGGTTTTTAAAGGCCAACCATTTAGTCCTCTCAGTTGTATCGAATTTTCTGTGTTTATAGGCGTGGTAGGTTTAAGGGCTGATAAATTAATCAATGAAACGTCCCCCCCCCTGTATCGATTAAGAACCGTTGATAATCGCCAAGGAGTGAGTTGCAGGACAGGTAGACCTTCGGGCCTATTCCTAATGCCAGTACTCGTTTTTCCGGATATTCCCTAGGCATGATGATAGGTATAGGTTTTATAGGGCGTTTACGGAGCACGAGTGTGTCTCAGTAAAACGAGATGTTAGCTTGCTCTTTTTTAAAGAATTCGTTACCTAAGATGGCATTGTAGCCTCCTGGGGGATTTGGTACGATGTGGAATGTTATTTCGGTTCCTAATGTTTGTAATGTAATTTTTCCTTTGATTGGCATGCTGCTTTGACCTATACCTCCTATGCTTCCATTATTTACTTTATGACAGAGCGTAGTTTCGAGAAGTGCCGGTATACAGATGAGATTATAATCTGAGCCTGTATCTAGAAGGGCCATCGTTCTTCCATTTTTAAGTTCTTGATTGACTATTTTGATAATGGGGCCCTTTCCCGTGGCCAGACAAGTAGCATCGGGTGTCGGTTTTACAGATCTTTCGCTGGTATCGCCTGAGCTTGGGTTCGAGGCGGAGTTGAATTTTGAGGAAGGGAGGAAAGATTTTGCGGAGGAAGGGTCGTATTCGACTGTAGGTTTGGATTCAAGATTTCCTGAGGGGTTGTTTGAGTAGCTGGAATCTGGTGAGAGGGGTAAGAGTGATTGGTATTTTGAAGGATCGGCCGTGGGTAGGTTCGGTATCCTTGGGGACGTGGTTGATATTGGGAATTGTAAGGTCTCATTGGATAAGGCATTGGACCACGTGGAGGCTGGAAGGGCGCACCCGGCATTGCCTCTGGTTGACGGGCGCCCCGTTCGTTTAAAGGAACCGTCTGAAGTCCTCTAAATTCTCCTTTAGGACAAAATGGACAATTAAAAACGATATTCGGGTCGGTTTTATGACGTAGTTTTTCCTCTTCAGGGTTCAGGTCCTGTTCGAAATGCACCATTTTCGGCGTATGCCCGGTTTGAGGAAAGAAGGCTGAATTCGATGCATATCCTATAGGGTTTCCGGACTGATAGGGATAATTTAGTCGAGGATGACCCTGCGCATGATGCTCTTGGGCATAAGCTAGCGTCGATGTAACTAGCGGGCTCTCGTAAGCGTTATCCGGGTAGGTATCGTAGTAATAGTAGTCATCATAGTGAGCTAGATTTGCTTCTTGGTAGGCTAAAACCCTGCCCTGGTTGAGATAATTGCCTTGGTCATCGTATCTGGGTCCTCTTGACGGTTGCGATCGATGCTGACCTGGGCCTGATTTTCCAAAATGACCTGATCCTGGTGGTAAGATCCTAGCCCGAGATGGTTCGTCGTAAGCTGGATGTCGACGTTTAGGATATCGATATGATTCGGATTCGACGGCCTTAAATATTTCATCAAGAGTTTTTGATTTTTGAATTTTACACAGACATTTCAGGAAGTCCGGAAGATGCTCGTATAAGGAGTGAGCGGCTGATAGTTCGAAAGTCCTTCGGACGACCTCTTTATCGGCCTCTGGAGCAGTGTCGCTGATGCCTTGTAGGATGTCTCTTAATCGATAGTAAAAATCCTCGATGTTCTCGCCTTCTTCTGGGGAAGCTAAGGCTAACTTCTTCTGCCAGAGGAGATATGGATCTCCCTTCTTTAATTTCGTAGCTAGTTTACGAAGGATGTCTTCGACGGTGGTGAGGTCCGTGTGTTCTATCATGCGGCGAGCTCTTCCGTGAATTTTCTGAGTGAGACGATGTGCGAAATGCTGTTGATGATCTAATGGTATGACCGTTAGCCAGTTCCGAACTATTCCTTCGAAGACTTCGAAGTCTCTGATCGCGTTAGCTCCTTCTCCATTAAAATATGGAAGGGCCTCGATAAGAGTACTCTGGTCAGCAAATAAATAAAAACTTGAGAGAAAACTAATGAACTTCGTTTAAGTTATTGTTTACGGAATTCTATAATGATAAATAAAAAAAAAAAAAAAAAAAAAAAATTCTACATAAAAATTTTTTTTGTTTTATCACACAATTCAGTTTTGAAATGTCCCACCTATAAAGCGTTAGAATTTTCCTTCGAATGTTATAAATCAGCTTAGGTGAGTCCCGGTGCAGATAAACGAGAATCGCCAACTGTACGGCGCGTTTTCGAATATCGGCTGTAGCAAATTATAAGACGCCCGCGTCTAAATAATTGCCACTTGGACAAAAGAAAGTGATCTATAAGATTAGAAGTCGAAATCAGGCTTTATAATACTCGAATATAAATATTTTTTTTTATATTTTTTTTTTTTTTTTTTTTTTTTGATGCCAAAAGAATCTCGAGAGTCTCGAACTGAAACGAGCTCGCAAGTATCGAATTACGGAGTCGCCAACGCGATCAATTGTTATACGAAAACCCCGAGATCAGCGAATGTTAAAAATAAATTTTTGAAATTTGATCCAAGGTATGTATAAATTACACCGGCACACAAAAAAAAAAAGTTGTCTGTACTTGGGACGCGCCACATATATTCCCATGTAATTTGACCCGCTGAACCCGAATTTGAGGTCCGTTTGGCCCCTACACCCTAGGATTTTGAGAAAACTGTAAAAAACCGAAAAAAAACGGGAAAATTGGGGGTTTTGGTGATTGAAAAATTTTTTTAGATTCTAACTATGCATGATTTTCATGTATTTCGATCTGCTTTATACTTATCTGAAGTGTACTCAGACCAGCAGCCATTAAAAGTCTAAGTAAATCCCGAAAAACCCATGAAAATTGCGAAAAAACAAAAATTCCCAATATTGTGATAAAAAAATGTATTGAGCTAAATATATGATGATTTTCATGTAGGTTTATCGACGACATATAAATCTCCAACTTTTATAACTCAGACGTCTCGAAAACATCAAACAAATGTGCAAAACCCCGAAAATTGGAAAAAATCAAATGTAATATAATAAAAATCGAGTTATTATTCAAAATAAATAAAAAATCATATCATTCGATCTGTGGTGCATAAAAAAGTATTTCGTCCTAAGACTTAAAAATTAATTTTTTCGAAAATATCATCAAAACCCTTTGGATTTGAATTTTAATTGTTCTCCGCTTATATCTCACCCTTTTATCTTCAAACGTCCTGCATAAAGGGCTTCTCTTTCGTTTCCTCTTCTTCGGGTAAATCTCTTCAGAGTCCAACAATGATCTGCCATCATATTTACATCCCACGTTCCTTGATATCGTTTTTCCATCACACTAATGTCTTGATGGAATCTCTCACCTTGCTCTTCACTAAAATCACCAAGATTTTCAGGAAAGTGTGAAAGATGAGAATGTAAATAGTGCAATTTTGTATTCATTAAGCAACCTAAAGTATTATAGTTGTATAACAACTCGTCAACTAAAGTTGCGTAGTTATCACTTTTCGTATTCCCTAAAATTGCTGTGATACTTCCTTAAAACTTCCCCAAGCTGCTCTCTCAATCTCGTTCATCTCATATTCAAGATTAGCATCCTGGAATAGAGTCCGAATTTGGGGTCCATCAAAAATTCCTTCTTTTAATTTAGCGTCACTTATAGCTGGAAATTTTTCGCCCAAGTACTTAAAACAGTTTCCATCTTTATCCAGAGCTTTGACAAATTGCTTCATAAGGCCAAGCTTGATATGAAGTGGGGGCAGCAAGTACTGTGAAGGATCAATTAGAGATTGTCGCGTAACATTGTGAGAACCGGGATTCAAATTTGTTCTTGTTGGCCATTCTTTTGAATGTAATGATTCTTTTCGGTCTCGGCTATCCCAATAAACATAAGAAGCAGGGGTACTTTGTGAACCCTGATTGTTGGCCTAGCAATATTGTTGCAATTTTCAGATCACCACAAACCTTCCATTGATGTTCTGAATAGTTTATTTTATCTAATACAACCTGTAAATTGTCATAAGTCTCCTTTAGTTTAGTCGAATGAGCTACTGGAATCGGTGCCAATAAGTTTCCATTATGAAGAAGCACAGCTTTAAGACTTCGCCTAGAGGAGTTAATAAATAGCCGGCATTCTTCGTCTTTGTAACTGTTTGGCTTCAACTCATCGATCAGTCCTTACATCTGAACAGTACACAAATGAATTTTCGCTGTCTTTTGTAAAATACTTCCGGAACTCTTTTTCCCTATCACGATAAAAATAAGCTGTTGTATTTTTAGCTAATAAATTTTTTTCCTTAAAGCTGAGGCTAAATGTTCAGCTTTTACCTTAGATAGTCCTAAGTCTCGTACAAGGTCATTCAATTCAAGTTGATCGAAGACTTCAGGGTCTTTACTTCTAGGAACACCACTTCGATGTATTCTTCATCCTCAGAATGGATCTCTTCGGGTTCAGGATCGATTTCTTCAAAGTTATCTTCAACTTCCATCTCTTCATGTTCATTCACTGGTTCAGGAGCTGCAGGTTCTTCGACATTCAAAACTTTTTCTGCTGGCACAACTGATGTTACGTTGGCATATTGAATTTTATGTTTGGTTGTCGAAGAAAACCTGAAACTTCCGTCGTGCAAAAATAGCAGTTTTTGACTCGTTGGTGCAGACCAAATCACAGGTTTTGAAAATTTCAAGCACTGTTTACTTTTCGTCTGCCCCCAACGAGTAAGCATCGTGTGACACCGATTGCAAAGTGAATGTGGTACCCAAGTTGCTTCCCAGTTCGTAATCTGGATACCGAAGCAGGTTTCGTAGACATTTTTCAATTTGTTTGAAAAAGATCTACGACTTTTCGTTACTTCAAATTCTCCACATATGTAACAGAAGCAATTGGAGTTTTTGTTACATATGTGAGAGACACTTCTTGTCATATTAAACGCTTCAGAAGCCAAGTCACCCACTAATGAAGAGCTGCAGTCACTTGATGACGACGCCTGCGAGCCTGCTTTCTCACTCTGACCAGACGCCGATACTGGGATTCCGGGTCCCTGCATCGTAAAACACTTATTACTTGTGCCTGCCATGACGGCATTCAAGCCGTTAACCCAGGGACTATGCCAGACGGTCCTGTTGCCCGCCGTCACCACGTGGAGGTGCCCTGGTTACAGGCACAAGCATTTAAGCAAGAAATCGATTCTGAGCCCAAAAGTTTCTAAAAGTGAAAACCCTGAAACATAAGCCTAAAAACAAAAACCTCTATTAACTAAAAATACAACAGCTTATTTATATCCTGATCGGGAAAGACGCCTCAGATAACATTTTTAAAACGGCGAAAATTCATTAGTGGACTGTTCAGATGTAAGAAGTTTGATTGATGAGTTAAAGCCGAACACTTTCAGGACGAGGAGTGAAAGTTTTTCATTGCTTTGTCTAAGCGAAGTCTCAAAGCACCGACTCCAGTAGCTCATTTGACCAAAAATCATTGAAAAGTTTGTGGTGATCTGAAAATTGCTACACTAGTTAAGCCAACAATCTGGTTCACAATATATCCCTTCTTGTATGTTTGTAGGATAGTCACGATCGGAAAATTCCCTACAGTAGAAAAGAACGGCCAACAAGAAAGAATTTGAATCATGGTTCTCACAACGTTATGCGAGAATCTCTCATTAATCCTTACAAGTACTTGCTGCCACCACTTTATATCAAGCTTGACCTTATGAAGCATTTTGTCAAAGCTCTCGATAAAAATGGCAACTGTGTTAAGTACTTGGACGAAAAATTTCCAGCTATAAGTGACAATAAATTGAAAGAAGGAATTTTTATGTACCCCAAATTCGGACTCAATTCCAGGATGCTAATCTTGAGTATGAGATGCACAAGATTGAGAGAGCAGCTTGGGGGAGTTTTAAGGAAGTAGCCCGAAACTTTTTAGGGAATGTGAATACAAAATTGCACTATTTACAATCTCATCTTTCACACTTTCCTGAAAATCTTGGTAATTTCAGTGAAGAAAGAGAAGAAACATTCCATCAAAACATGAGTGGATGTCAATATGATGGTAGATCATTGTTGGACTCTGAAGAGAGATTTACCCGAAGAAGAGAGGAAACGAAAGAGAAACCCTTTATGCAGGACGTTTGAAGATAAAAGGGTGAGATATAAGCGGAGAACGAATTAAAATTCAAATCCAAAGGGTTTTGATGATATTTTCCGAAAAATTAATTTTTTAAGTCTTAAGACGAAATACTTTTTTTATGCACCACAGATCGAATGATATGATTTTTTTATTTATTTTGAATAATAACTCGATTTTTATTATATTACATTTGATTTTTTCCAATTTTCGGGGTTTTTGCACATTTGTTTGATGTTTTCGAGACGTCTGAGTTATAAAAGTTGGAGATTTATATGTCGTCGATAAACCTACATGAAAATCATCATATATTTAGCTCAATACATTTTTTTATCACAATATTGGAAATTTTTGTTTTTTTTCGCAATTTTCATGGGTTTTTCGGGATTTACTTAGACTTTTAATGGCTGCTGGTCTGAGTACACTTCAGATAAGTATAAAGCAGATCGAAATACATGAAAATCATGCATAGTTAGAATCTAAAAAAATTTTTCAATCACCAAAACCCCCAATTTTCCCTTGTTTTTTCGGTTTTTACAGTTTTCTCAAAATCCTAGGGTGTAGGGGCCAAACGGACCTCAAATTCGGGTTCAGCGGGTCAAATTACATGGGAATATATGTGGCGCGTCCCAAGTACAGACAACTTTTTTTTTTTTGTGTGCCGGTGTTATATTTGATGATTTCGGAATTGACAACTTGCTAATAAAAAAAAAATTTTTGTTTTAGGAAATACTAGAGATATTTCAAGAGGAATATGTTTTTATATTGGTTTTGAAAAATTTCGAAAAATCGCAAATAGAAAATAGCGCAAAAATATTTCCGAAAGTAAAGAAAAATAAAAAAAATTTTGAAATTTAGAATTTCTTTGAAATTATTTAAAAATTCCTCAGTTTTTTAAAGAGAACGATAGAAATTTCGTGTTCGATATCCCACCGCTGCCACCAGTTTTCTTATGTTATGTCCGAAGGCGTTAAAAATGCGGTAGCGAAGTAACGGTGGAGGATCGGACTAACTATTAAGAATACACAACGAGGGGTTTTAATTCTCGTTGTTAAATTATTTGTTGTGGGAGCTTTCGAGAGACGAAATACCACGCCTTTTGAAGAGACTGAGAATTTTCGTAGAGATTTGATTTTCTTGAATTTAATAAATTACTTTCCACTTACCGTTAGATGACTTGTTCCTTACTGATCCGGGCCTTGAAGGGCGGCTGGAAGCGCTCTCGAGTCTGGATGTTGAATTTGAGGGCCAGGAATGGATGATCAAGGGCTGCTTTCTCAGTAAAGAACGACTCGAGATTCGTGTAGTTGGTCTTTATTAGAACAGCAGCAATCAGGAAGTTACACGTTTCACAATAATTTTATTTAACACTTATAAACTACTTATTGAAATTTTACACTTTAATTTACGGTTAACGTCTTTCCAGTTTTCCGCAGGAAAAAGTGCGTAACTGACCGAATAATAACTAAACTTAACGGATTCAAACTGATGTAAATGCGGAGCAAATTAAACGGTTAATCCCTTATATTAATAAACTTATCTATTTTACGTCTGCCGGATGACCGAGACCCGCTTGAACTAAGTGCAGCGCAAATTAGAACAAAAGCCCTTACAGACGGCGGCCCGCTTTAACTAAGTGCAGTGCAAATTAATTAAAAGACCTGAATTTAATTTTATCACGTTCGCCGTACAAACGGGGACCCGCTTGATCTAAGTGCAGCGCAAATTAAATCAAAAGCCTCTACGAACGTGGGCCAGTTAACGAAGATACTTGAATTGAAATAGTTAAAAGACGTTGGGCGGTGGTTGCCGCCTCTTTTAAAAGTTCCCGCTGCTTAGCTTGCAGAAATCCCCATCGGTCAGTCGGCAGTCGCAACGATATTAATTTTAAGGTGGTTTTCGCGCATAGGTGGGTCTTCCATCTAAAGCGGGAATTTTAAATAAAAAGAAAAATTTTCGGGCGGACATAACACCGTTAAATCAATTCAATAAAAAACAAAATTAGGAAAACGGTTGACCCTAAAGGTCATCCCTGAGACTTAGACGTGGTTTTTCAAGATTAAGAGCGGATTAGTTTTTGGAAGCGATTGGTATATCTGTTTAAAAGTTATTCCAAAAAATCCACATTTGAAAAAAAATTTTTTTTGTAGTTTTTTTGAAATTCCTCAAAATTTCTCAAAATATATCGGTCCGAATCAGTTCTAATTTACAGGAAATCTAAGTTTGAGTCGTTCAAAAATTATAAGCGGTTTACATATTCACACACACACACACACACACACACACACACACACACACACACACACACACACACACACACACACACACACACACACACACACACACACACACACACACAACGGCTGAAAAATAGGAGTTTCCACAGGCCGGCGTACTGGTGGTCAACAGACATAGCAGAACTTCGCAAAAGATGTCATAAGCTACGTCGCCGCGCAACGAGAGCCGCGAAATGCTCCCCAAGCGAGGACTTGTATTCAAAAGAGTACAAGCAGGCCAAAAAGACGCTAAACCGAGCCATTAAAGCAAGAAAAGCGATATTGTGGAAATAGATCTGTAATGATCTCGACAAGGACATCTGGGGCAAAACCTACCAAATTGTCACCAAACGACTTGGAAAGGCTTCACCAGAAGCACCGAAGTCTCCTGCCTTAATGGACAGCATTGTAGCGGAGCTTTTCCCAAAACTCCCGCCGTGGGAGAAGAAACACTACGCTAAAAACAGCGAAGGAACACCCTTCACAACTAAGGAACTACAAGACGCGGCCAAGTCACTCAAAACAGGAAATGCACCTGGACCTGATGGCATCCCGGCAGCGGTGATCAAGATTGTAGCCCTGGAACACCCAGACATACTCCTGAACACCTACAACGCATGCTTGGCAACTGGCACGTTCCCCGCGGTCTGGAAGCGGCAGAGATTGGTTCTCTTAGACAAAGGAAAGGGAACCCCCGTAACACCTTCGTCGTTTAGACCACTCTGTATGCTAGACATTGCTGGAAAACTGCTCAAGAAGCTCATACAAGGGAGACTTCGCAACGACATCGACCGTGCTGGAGGTTTTGCCACCAACCAGCATGGCTTCCGGAAAGGTCGTTCGACAGTCGGAGCGATCGAGAAAGTTATAAAGACAGCAACAAAAGCATGGTCTGGTAGCCTCAAAGCTCGTAAAGTATGTCTCCTCCTCACGCTAGATGTCGAAAACGCATTTAACAGCGCAAATTGGAAAGACATTTTAGATGCTCTGGAGCACAAGTTTGACGCGGAGCCAGAGAATCTGGCACTAGTCGACAACTACCTGGACGAAAGAAAGCTAATAGCGGAAACTACGGAAAGCCCACAAGAATACGCCATAACGGCTGGCGTACTGCAAGGCTCAATAATGGGGCCCGATCTATGGAATGCGGACTACGACGAGCTTCTTGAAATCTCCAAAGCAAGTAGAGCTAACGGGCTTTGCAGACGACGTTGTGGCTACGATAGTAGTAGACGGCGTAGAAAAGGCCGAATTACTAGTTCGGGAAACTATTGACGCCGTCGAGACCTGGCTTGATAAACACCACCTGAAACTCGCCAAGCATAAAACCGAGATGGTTGTTCTGACACGTCAAAAATGGTTCCCAAAACCATTCGCTGTGGACATGGAAGGAACAACACTGACGTCAACAAGGGCCCTGCGCTATCTAGGGGTAATGATAGACGAGAAACTATCTTTCCGCGAACACCTTGACAGTGCATGCAAGAAAGCCAGCAAGACGGTGTCTAGCCTAGCAAGAATCATGACCAACACTATGGGACCAAGAACCAAAAAGAGAAGAGTTCTTCTAGAAGTAGTCCACTCGGTACTGCTTTATGGAGCAGAAATATGGGCGGACATATTGAAACAGAAGACCTACCGACGAAAAATAGCGGCAGTGCAGCGGCGAGGCGCTCTCAGGGTTGCCTGCGCCTATCGAACGGTTTCCGAGGCGGCTATATTGGTCATTGCGGGAGCCGCACCCATCGACCTACTCGCGTTTGAGAGAGCGAAACTCTATGACGCTAAAAACAGTGACGAAAACATGAAGGACGCAAGAACGAGGATAAAGGCGGAAACGCAACAAGAGTGGCAGGACCGATGGACATCGGGAGAGACGGGCAGATGGACGGCACGCCTGATCCCAAACATCAACGTCTGGCTTTCTTGGGAATACGGAGAAACGGACTTTTTCTTGACCCAGCTATTGGCGGGACATGGGCAGTTCAATGCCTATCTTTTTAAGATGGGACTGCACAGCACACCAACGTGTAAATACTGCCCAGATAAAATTGACAACGTCAAGCACACGTTCTTTGAGTGTGACCGGTGGAAGGACTACAAAAGCAGTACTGATGAAACTATTGGCACCACGCTCTCCCCTGAGAGCTTAGTAACCTGCATGATCAAAAAAGAAGATAACTGGTCAGCTGTCGCAGCCTATGCGCAGCGTCTTTTAAAGGAAAAAATCGCAGAGAGACTAGTAACTAGGAGCAACCGTCGTGAGACGCAACACGGACTGGATTGAAGTAATGCTAACGCGGTCCCGATCCAGTCTTCCCCGCACTGAGAAAACAGTTTGTTTGGCTCAAATGCGCAGATTTATTTGAAATAAATTAAAAACATGTATTTAATGTTAACAAATTTCTTCCATTCAAATATATATTACTTTGACTCAAATACTACTTCGTTTTGGTTTATTTAACTGAATCGACTCATTTATTTCATTCAAATAAAGATTTGTTAACTATTAACAAATCTCACTTTAAGTAAATTACGCCTGGTGCTGCTGCGGTCGCCACTGTTATTTCTCGACGTGATTTGTAAAAAGTAAATAATGAGAATTAACTCATTTTACAAATGTGTTTGTTTAATTTTTATAGAAATAAATAAAATAAAAAAATATATATATATGTGCTTAGACAAATATATGTATTGGAATAGTTAACTATAATAGACATTAATAATTATGATGCTGAAGTTAGCAGACATCTGTCAATTTTTTAAATTTTTATTACAGATCAACGATAAAAAACATATTTAAAAAAAAAATTTGCACTTGCAATTTTTTTTTAATTTGTAGACGTGGAATTTTTTAATTAAAATTTTATTATTATAAAAGTCCTAAAAATTGACAAATGTCTGTTAATTTATGAAAATTAAGTTAGCCGACATCTAAAAATTTTTAGAATTTTTTTTATTGAAAAAATTGTTACAAAAGAAATTTTTTATTAAAAAACTTCATTCGTAAAAAACTTGAAAAATTATAAATGCAAATTATAAATAAAAAAATTAAAAATTAAAAACGTCGACTAACTTTAGTATTATTGTTAATTACAGTATAATTAATAATTCCAAAAGAAGTGCCCATTTAACCCCAAACGTTCGATATGTCTACTTCTACTACTTTCCTAACCTAAAACTAAAAATCATTGCTTTGAGTATATTCAAACATACCATTTATTTATAGTTAACAAATCTGATTTGGTTGAAATATATCATTGTTAGCACCTAATAAATATTTGTTAACTATAAACAAATCAGGATTTCATTCAAATATACTGTAACTTTGTCTCAAATAAATCAATTTATTTGTATCAAATAAATATTTCTTGTGATATTTAGATAAGAGATTTATTTATAGTTAACGAGCCTCATTTCATTTAAATGAACTGTTTTCTCAGTGCGTAACATCTATGGGGAAAGAGAGAGGAGGATGTTTAGTCGGTATTGTTGTCAATAATATTGACTTCCAAGTCCGACATACCCAGGACAAACATCTCGTCCTGGTATACGTAAATATATTTGACCTCCTCTATAAAAAAAAAAATAAAAAAAAAAAAAAAACACACACACACACACACGTGCGCGCGCGCATCTATGAATACATAGTGACATCTTCGTAGAACTAGACAGAATAGCTTCCTAGGACCTCAAAATTTCGACCTGATGAAACCTTGATTTTCAAATACTTGGGTGAAACCAATAAATTCCCGATTACCTTAACCTGCCGATGCTTGGCCAAGCGTTAGTAGCCGCACCTTGGCCGATCAACGGAGAATAATTGAGCATCGGCAACTTTGTATGGGTGGAACCCGACTTGATCAGAAATGATTCTTTTTTAGTCAAACTTTCTACATAAACTAACTTCCCGATTTCTTGAAAATCATTGATTTTCAAAGCGGACAATTAAAAATTGTATCATCAATTTATCGACAAAAAAACAGATTAAAAGCACTTGTTGAAGTGCAACATCTGTCTATCTCTCATTTGTATCACCCTCCACGAAAAAAATTTATAATTAGAATATAAAAAAAATATATTTCATTTTATACACAAAATATATGTGAAATATATTTGAATTATATTCAAAATATACTTGCATATATTTCAAGTATATTTCAAATGTAAGCAAAATATATTCGGTTTACTGAATTTTTGGCCGTTTTTGGTATATGAGAAATATATTTCAAATAAAGTTAAAATATATTATAAATATATTTATTTTATATGACAAATATAAGTTATGAAACATAACCGAAACATATAAGAAATATACTTACTGTGTATGAAAAATACAAGCTGCAAAATATATTCTAAATATATCCGAATTATAATTTTTTTTATATGAAAAGTATAATAAAAATATACGGAAATTATAGTTAGAATATATGCGTCATGAGTCGTGCACTTGATAACATATTCATTTAAATAAACATTGGTTCTGGTCAGTTTCTGGTGTATCCAAAAATTTCAGACATTTAAAATTTTAATACATATTTCAAATATAATTTTCGTATATTTTTTATATAAACAAATTATAATTCGAATATATTTTGAAACTTATATTTTGAAACTTATATTTTGAATATACAGTGAGTTTATTTCTCATATATTCCGATTATATTTTATAACTTATATTCATCATATAAAATAAATATATTAATAATATATTTCTTTTATTTGAAATATATTTCTCATATGCCAAAAACGGCCAAAAGTTCAGTAAACCGAATATATTTTGCTTACATTTTAAGTATACTTGAAATATATGCAAGTATATTTTGAATATAATTCAAATATATTTCACATATATTTTGTGTATAAAATGAAATACATTTTTTTTATATTCTAATTATAAGTTTTTTTCGTGGGGGATACACCATGGCATGCTAGTGTTAAGGTTATACTTTTTTCTTTAAAGCATATATCCCCCATGGTAAAAATATACATCAAAACACATAAGCAAAGACATAAATAATTCATATACTGCAACCATATGTATAAATTTTTTTTTCACGCACAGAAAAAAAAATTAACTTGAATTAAGTAAATAATTTTGAAGAACTTGATCTTTTTGATTTGAGTAGAAAAATTCTTAAGCTAAGAAATTTTTTTTTGGTTTAAGCAAATTTTATTTGATTAAAGAATTATTCGTCATGATTCAAGAAGTGAAATTCTTCAAAATAATTTTGTTGGTTAAAGAATTTTTTTTTTTTATTCAAGTTAATTTTTTTTGTTAATGCCGAAAATTTATATGCATAATTTTTTATTCGCTTGCCTATATATTTTTATGTATGTTGAATACATTCGTTCATATAAGACAATTAAATATAAATCAATGCTATTGAAAACCAACTAAAACTGGCCAATTAACATTTTGTATTATTAGATTCTTTAACTTATACCAAAGCCAATCGGCCGAATGGTAAATTTTACAAACATTATATAGAAGTTAAAAAAAGGCCATTCGGCAGCCGAAATGGAAGTAGATTTCATAACAATAAAAAAAACTACTAGGATATACAAAAAAAAAAAATCTGTCATTACACAGATTTTCGCATCATATTTTTAAATATGACGAAATTCCTGATTTATTAATTGAAAATTCATATATTTTTTAGTTCTTACATTAAAGGATAATCTGTAACATTCATACAACGAACGAAAAAACGAAACGATTGCAAGAGTAAAATTTCTTAAAAAAGATCCAAAGATGGATTTTTTTTTGCTTTAAAAAAAAATGTGAGCACATAAATTGAAGTTTAATTTCTCAGCTTTTAGATGCAATTTACAGGAATCGAATAACTCGACGCGTTCAAAAGTTATTTGAGGGAGAAGTAGTGAAAGTATCAAATTTTCAAAATTTTAAAATTTTTAAATGCTGTAATTTCTAAACTATCTAACCGATTAAGCTCATATTTGAACTTGACCTTCCTAATAGTCGATAGAATAAGTATGTTGAGTTTCATTGAGATCCCTTAAGAATTGTTGACGCTATCGTCGTGACAAGCAAGCATATCGTATATATATATGTATATATATATATATATATATATATATATACATACATATATAAACTTTCGAACCATATGTATTTTCTGACTCAGTTCGTCGAGTTAGGTCGAAATATAACAAAATTTATGGAAATTTACGTCATAAGGACAAATACAATAGTTAGATTTTTATGAAATCTACTAAAAAGGTAAAGTAATTATATAAAGTTTAACAAAGATCTATAACTGTGTACACTGAGAAAAAAAAAATACTTTTATTAAAAAAATTTTCTTGATACAAGAATTTATGTTCTTGAAAATTTTCAAGAATATATATTCTTAGCTAAGCGACAGGTATTGAGGATAGACTGGACAAACTAGAGCAGGAGCGCATAATGGTGGATAGGGTGGAAGCTGGTAATGGTGAGTCCGCTAGTAAAATGGTAGATGCTGAGAGAAGGATGAGAAAGCTGGAATTGGATGCAGAGAGAAGGGAAAGAGAGGCAAGGAGAAAGAATGTAATAGTTAAGGGTAGTATAATGAAAGAAGGGGCAGATTGGAAGAGTGAAATGGAGAAAGTTTGGAATAAGATTGAAGTGAGAGACGGGATAAAAAACATGAGGAAGATTGGTGGTCTAGACAAGGAAAGAAAAGGTATGGTTCTTGTGGAATTGGAAGGGATTGACAAGAAAAAGGAGGTAATGATCGCCAAGAGTAAGCTGAAAGGGAAAGTCATCAGGGTAGAGGACGACCTAACCTTCGAAGAGAGGAAAATTAGGAAAATCATCTTACACGAGGCAGCGCAGGAATGAGCCTACGGTAACTTGGTGAAAGTGGAATATATGAAAATGTGGGTGAATGGAAATATGAGAATGTGGGATGAGGCAAAAGGGAGCTGGAAAAATCAACAGGAAAACGAATAAGGGAGGAGGATGGTAAAAAGGGTGGGGTGGGCAGAAAACTAAGAGAAAGAAGAAAGCGGAGCAAAAAAAGTACGTATCAGATTTGTTTCAGGAACGTAGCCGGGGTGAAAAACAAAGAGGAGAACTTCTGGATAGGACTAAGAAAATGGGACGTCGTAGTACTGATTGAGACATGAGTTAATAATAAGAAATGGATGGAGGTAAGAGAGACCTGGAAAAAGGGCTTGAAATGGGATATCCAGGAGGCAGTGGTTCCCAAAGGAAGGGGCAGAGCAAGAGGAGGTATTCTGGTCGGAGTTAAAGAAGGGATAGAAGTAGGAAAAAAGGGAAAATGGGAAATAGAAGGGTGGGTGGAAAGAGAGGTCAAACTAGGGCAGGAATGGTGGTGGGTGATAAGGGCATATATCAATGAGGATCTAGACAGAAAGAAAAAGCTCATGAACAGGTGGATGGATGAGGCATGGGACGAACGAATTTTAATTGGAGGTGATGTTAATGCTAGAACTGGAACAGATGGAGGTCTTAAAGTCGGAGAAGGTCAGGAAGAATGTAGCATAAGGAAGTCGAAAGATAAGGTTTCCAATAAGGAGGGAAAGGAGCTATGTAGATTCTTAGAAGAGAGAGGGTGGGCAATACTAAATGGATGTATTGAAGGAGATGAAGAAGGAGAATGGACTTTTGTGGGAGAAAGAGGCAGTTCCGTAATAGATGTTATGATGAGTGATGAGAGAAACAGGGATAAGATCCTAGAACTAAAAGTAGAAAATAGAACAGAATCAGACCACTTGCTGGTAGCAGTGAAGGTAATAGCTAAAGGGAGTAGAGAAGAAAAGGAAGACAGGGAGTCGAGGCAGGGGGTAGGGCGGGGCGTGTGGACCAAAGAAGGGATAAAAAGTTATCAAGAGAGTCTAGAGGATGTGGAGATACCAAGAGGGAGTGTTGAAGAAGAGTGGGAAAGTCGCTGAGAAAAGGGAACTCTAGATGGTGGGATGAGGAGTGCAGAAATGAAAAAATTAAACTAGGAAAAGCCCTAAGGAAATTTAAGAATGGGAAAATGGTAAGAGAAGATTACATAAGGGAGAAGAAGCAATATAGGAAAGCTTGCGAAAGGAAGAGAGAACAGGAAAAGCAGAGGTGGGAGGACCTGGTTAAGAACGCAAGCTTGGAGGAGCAGATTTGGAAAATCATAAACGAAGGGAGGAAAAGGAGGGACGGGATAAATAATGATATAAAGATGGGAGAGTGGGATGAGCACTTCAAAAACATTTTCGGGGGAGTAGAGGAAAGGAGAAGTTGGGAAGGATTGACTGAAGAAACAATGGAGGAAGGAGAGCTGGGAGACATCGAACTCAAAGAGGTTAGAGAGGTTGTAAAAAAATTAAAAGACTACAAAGCATTAGGGGGAGATGGAATTCCGAATGAAGCCTGGAAATACGGTGGAGAAGCGATTGAGGGTGAATTATGGAATTTATGCCAAAGGGTCTGGAGAAGGGAGGGGTGGCCGAAAGAGTGGAATGAGGGAATAGTTGTTCCAATTAAGAAAAAGGGGATGGGAAAGACAGTAAGCGACTACAGAGGAATCACAATAACGCAGACAGCATACAAAGTGTACGTGGGTATTCTTGAGAAGAGGCTGAGGGAGGAGGTTGAAGGGAAAGGGCTGCTGCCGATATCCCAGGCGGGATTCAGAAAGAAAAGAGGGACAATAGATAATATCTACGCCCTGAACTACCTGATTAACCGAGAAATCCACAAAGAAAAAGGAAAATTGGTGATCCTTTTTGTGGACTTCAAGGCGGCTTTTGACTCAGTGAACAGGACGGAATAAGTGGAAGGACTGTTAAAGAGAGGCGTAAACTCAGGCTTGGTGAAGAGATGTGAGGAAGTGTTGAAGGAAACGAGCGGAAGGGTAAGGGTAGGGAAGGAACTAGGAGAGAAGTTCTGGAATGTAAAGGAAGTCAGGCAGGGTTGTCCACTGAGCCCTCTTCTATTCATTCTGTTCCTTGAAGACTTGGATGAGGAGTTGAAGAAAGGAAGATGGGGAGGAGTGGAACTGTCAGGGGGAGAAAAAATATATTCATTAGTATATGCTGACGATATAGCTCTACTCGCGAAGAATGAGGATGAGATGAAGGGATTAATGAGAACATTAGAAAGATATGTTGAGAGGAAAAAACTGAAGGTCAACGTGGGAAAAATGAAAGTGATGAGGTGCAGAAAAGGAGGGGGCAGAAAAAGAAAGGTGTTTTGGAATTGGGGAGGGAAGGAAATAGAAGAAGTAGATAGGTATACGTATTTAAGTTATGTGATCAGAGCCAACGGAGACCAGGATCTGCATGTTAGGGAGAGAGTAGCCAAGGGAGCGAGAATACTGGGGCAGGTGTGGGGAATGAGAAAAAGGAAGTTCGGAAAGGACTGGGCAAGGAGAGTATGGCTGTTTGACAAGCTGGGCTGGTCTGTAGTATGTTATGGGGTAGAGATATGGGGGTGGAAAGCTAGAGAAGAGGAAGAAAGGCTTCACGATAGATATCTGAGATGGGTGCTGGGGGTCTCCAAGAGTGTAGCGGGGTATCTGATAAGAGAGGAGCTCCAGAGAAACAGACTGGAAGGAAAAACAGGGATTAGAGCGTAGAGCTTTGAAAAAAGGACTGAGGAGGAAGGGGGAGGGGAAATAGTATGGAGATACAGGCAGAAAATGAAAAAGAGAGTCAAAGCGGGGAGAGGTCTAAGCGGATGGGAAGCGGAGATAAAAGAGTTCTTCGAGAATAGAGGGTGGGGTATAGATGAGGTGGAAAACAAGTGGGAATTAGGTACGATGAGGGGGGAAGAACTTGTGAGCATAGAAAAGAGAAGGCAGGAAAGAGAGAGATGGGAAAAGATTTTTGGAGCGGAAAGTAATAGGGAGTATAAATTTATTAAAGGAAAAGGGATTCCGGGATATCTGAAAAAGAGTTGGAGTGAAGAAAGATGGAGTAGACTGGCTAGATTTAGGCTCGGAGATTTTCTAAAAGGGGGGAGATACTGGGAGGAAAGAGAGAAAAGGCTATGTGAGGTATGTAGACGGAAAGAGGAGACTTGGGAACACGTATGGGAAGCATGCTCAGGCATGGGGCTCGAAAAAAGATGGCAGGAGATGAGAATGGAGGTACTGGGAGGAGAAGGATAAGGGGAGGACTGGATAAAAGGGATAGAAATGTTATGGGGGGCACACAAGGATGGATATAGAGTGATTAAAAGTAGAAGATTAAAAGTATACAGCGGAAACGGAAGTCAAGAGGATGTGTGTAGACGGATGTTGTGTGAGAGGAAAAGCGGTTTTTTTTCTTGGCCTCAGCCTTCTTTTTTCCCGCTGATAAGAGAGCGAAATGTGCTCCCCAAGGTACTTTTGTTATTTTGTTGTTGTTTAAGGCACTTTGATTTTTTGTAATTTTTTGTAATTAGGATAAGGCTATATGTATAAAGAATATAGTATAGTTAGGAATAAGATTGTAATATTTGTAAGTGGAACGGGGGTCCGCTATTGTACCCCTAATATTTGGGCAATAAATTTAAATTAAATTAAATTAACATTACAAGAATAAAGAAAAAAATTAAAAAAGTTGAAAATTCAAGAAATTAGCAGCTGATGAAGTGGGGGGGGGGGGGGCTCAAAAAATTGGCACGTAACCATGCCCACGATTCCAACCCTCTTAGCAATCGGAAATAAAAAAATAAAAATGATTATTAATCTAGAGTAATGTCGCTATGGTATGAACTAGAGTCATCCTTAAATTTAAATTTTTACTATTTTTAAAAAATTTGAAAAAATAAAAAAAAGTAGTACAAAAAATATTTTTTTTTTTCAGGCAGTCGCCATTTTGTGAAAAAATTTTTTTTCAACTTTTCTCTAGTTCATGCCAAAGCGACATTACTCTAGATTAATAATCTTTTTTAATTTTTTTATTTCCGATTGCTAGAAGAGTTGAAATCGTGGGCATGTTCAAGTGGGAATTTCTGGAGACCCCCTACTTCATCAGCTGCTAATTTTTTAAATTTTCAACTTTTTCTATTTTTTTATTTTTTTCTGTATTCTTGTAATGTTAATAAATAACTTATAAAAAAATGGATACTAAAAATATTGATTGCCTTTTTTTTACGGCACTTCAAAAAATTACCTGAAATTCATGCTTCTAGACTAGAATACCCCATTAATCAGAATATATTAGATTTGTTGGATTTTATTGTATGAGCCATTTACCTCATCATTTTTCAGAAAAGGCCCTCGCCAGACAACCTGGGGTAAAATGCCCCGATTGCTACACGGCTAACTTTTTTTCCTGAAATACCTTATACTGTGGACAACATCTCAGCCCAGTTTCAACTCTGAAATATCACGCGTTTTTGAGTAAAAAATAAGTTTTTTTTTTTTTTTTTTAAATCCATTATTCTCCGAATCTACTTGATAATATTAAAAAAAGTGCTTATGGGTTTTAAGATATCAGTAATTAGTATTTCTAGAAAAATTCGCTCGATAATCGGGTCAGTCGGTCATAGGTAAAAATGGGATTATATTTAAAAAAAAAATTTTTTTTGCCAAAATCGTATGGTACACCTTAGTTTTTTTTTGCACGTATTACCCTCACATTGACCTACAATATTTATTTCTTTAAGGCTTGTCAAAATATTAGACGAAAGTTAAAAAAATAAAATATTCTTGAAACATTTTTTTTTTGCCTCAAATTCCTTAAGTACAGTCATGTAATTTTTTATACATTATCCCTTCTTTCTATACATTATCTCAGTTTACAAAATATATTTCTTTCATACTTTAAGAAATATTATATTGTAACGGGGTGGTTAGCCCGGTCCAATTGGTCACCCCTTTCCTCTTTTGAAAAGGGCGCCACTGGGATTTTATACACGGTGTCCCAGAAACCGGGGAGCATGAGAAGGAAAGATCGGGTCGTAAGAAGCTTGAGAGAGAGGGCTGTAAATTAATGCTGAGAAACAATTATATACAATAACAAAATTATGATTATTTATTCCAATTAAACAATTTAAAATTAACAAATTTTCTTAACAATATTACCCTTAAAATTAACCTAATAATTACTAAATTGTGAGAACCTCTCACCTACGCAGGCACTCGCCAAAATCTTACAAACTAAATATCGTCTAACTCCTTTTAATCATAGACCATTAGGCATCTAACTCTTTTTAATCATAGACCATTACGCATCTAACTCTTTTTAATCATAGACCATTACGAATCTAACTCTTTTTAATTATAGACCATTACGCATCTAACTCTTTTTAATCATAGACCATTACGGATCTAACTCTTTATTTAATCATAGACCATTACGCATCTATCCTCCAAATTCTTCAATTTCCTAAACTCTCGTCAACCTGACGGACTAGAACTAACAGCATAAATTTCCTAAATTCCATAACTCGCCCACTGGACGCTAACTTAATTCCCTGATATTTTCTAATTATTCATAAATCTTAATTACTACTCAACTACAATTCCGACTTTTAATCTTATTATAATTCACAAAATCTTCAGCAAAACTCTTTACACGTCATTCGGTTCTACTAAATTTAATCACTCATAATTTTCTTACAAACTAGCTTCATTTCTCAAATCTTCTTCAATAAATTCCTACACGATTATTCTTCATTAAACTCAATTTCCAGATTAACTAAATTTACTAAATTCACCGAACCTTCTTATCGAATTTCTCTAATAAATTATCCTTAATTTCGATCAATTTCTTAATAAATTTATTCAGCACTTTTCTAAATTAAATAATTCAATTAAATTTAGCCACCGGCCTAAATTTAATTTTTCAAAACTTACAATACTAACATACTCTACTAAATTTAACGCCAGCGCTTGTTTAATGCAAATAAATTTTACTACACCAAAATAATCACGAAAATTACTGTATTAATTCATTGATTAAGTTTCCTACTAAAATTCTCAATTAATAAATTCTACTGCACACAATAAATTAACAATTAATCAATTAAATTTAATTTTCAATATAAAAGTTCAGCGACAAAACTAACTGATTGACCTTGACAATAAATACTAAAGTACGAACTCGCTAATATAAAAATGGCCGCTCGATAAATTAAATTTAATTATTTCAGCCTCTTAATTAAATCAATAATAAAATGAAATTAAAAATAATAAAATAATAAAATCAATAATAAAAAAACCACTTTCAAAAAAAATTATTTTTACCGTTTTTTCTAAATTGTATTCAAAATCTAAGTTTGCCGTAGCTCTTTCGAATGGCGCCAACCGCGATGAAATCGGTCAAGCCGTTCAAAAGTTATGAGAGGCTTACATACAAACACACACACACACACACACACACACACACACACACACACACACACACACACACACACGGGGAAAGAAATTTTCTTCAAAATTTACCCTTAAATTAACGAGAAAAATTACCGGACTGTATTGTAATCGTGGGACGCTAAGGTGTTGCTTTACCGTTTACTAGAAACAGAAATACTTTTTACAGTCGTGTGAATAAAATTTACCGGAGTCTCCGGTAAAAAAATTTTGCACGACTCATGATGCGAAGCATCAGAGAGTGCTTTACGATCGAAAAATTTTTTTCGCCTCATTTTGGCGGCTATTTTTATTATTATAGCCTTGTTAGTTCACGGAATCAAGATATTTTGCATACTATTGTCGAGATAATTTAATGGAGATTAATTTCATACTTTTTAAAAATTGATTTACTGCAATAGAATTGGAAAAAAACACCAAAATAGGTCAAAAAATTTTCCTGTCCGTCATGTGTGAAACCCGGAAACACTGTAACTTGTGAAAAAATCCATTATTTGAGTTAAATTTAAAAAAAAAAAATTCTAATCGACGATTGTAGGTCACTGAATGCGAATGATTAATTAATTCAGTGTCGTTTAATTGCAATTAATAAAAAACGAAAACTACAAGACTGTATATCTATATATATCCATGTAAAATTAGCATGGATGGTGATATATCTATACCTATAGATATTATGTACATTTTATTCCACCAGGGGCGCTTGTGCAGTACCTTCCTACTACAGCTGTTTTTTCGGCAATTAATTTTGAACGACTTAAGTTTTTTTTTTTTTTTTTTTTTTTTTATCTTTCATAATTAAATGAGCATTATGAGTCGTGCACTTTTGGATTTTCCAAACTTTTTTTAATTTTCAATGCAGCTTGCCGCACACATAGAATCTAATTATTGTTGGACATATTGTTATTAATGGAATATTTTATTTATTTATTTTTATTTTATTTATTTATTTGTTTAAAGTCGCATCAACATCTAGGCTATTAGCGACTACAATTATTAAACACACAGTGAGAAAATAAACAGAAGAAGAAGAACAATAGTATATTACATAGATTTGTTTTTAATTGGATTAATAGATTTTAAATATTGTTATATATGTTGCGATTTTTTAATAGTTTCAAAACTTTGTTACATGAAGCTGGGTCGTTGAATCACTTTCTGACGTCCTTTGGGATTCCTCTAGCTTTTAAGTCTACTGCATTGCATTGGGTCAGTATATGTGATATTGTTAATCGAACTCGACAGTTAGGGAAGTTGGCTGCTCGTGTTTTGGAGAAAAGATGACTGTGTGTTAACCGTGTGTGTCCTATTCGAAGTCTTGTTATGATACATTGATGCTTTCGGTTGTTAGTTTCTGGTTGATTTTCCCAGACATTCTGTCTCACATCTAGAAGTGTGGTCTGTTTCGAGTTCCAGATACCGTTCCATTTTGCCTTTATGTATTGGTCGATGGTTTTGTTGAAGTCTTTTATTGACAGTGGATCGCTAGTTTGGTCTTGACAAATGGAATATTATTATCATAAATTATAAATTTAATAAGTTTTATGTCTAAAAAAAGTTGATTTTAATTTAGCAACATTAAATGTTTATTTGATTTTTTTAATTTAATTTATTTTTTTAGGTTATTTCACTTTACAATATATATATATATATATATATATATATATATATATATACATATATATATATATATATATATATATATATATATATATATATATATATTTAGGATTTTTAATGGGTACGGTGGTAGGTTCTGTTAATAAGTAAACGTGAGGTTAATTTACTATATATTGTAACGATTCACGACAGAAATATATCACCCGGAGCCACGTGCACTCAGGACGGGGAGTTAGGTCGGAATAATGGTGTCCACTACTGCACTTTGGGTATCAGAGTCGAAGTTTAAAGGGTAGTAGTGGGGTAGAAGGCCCCGAAGATTTGCGAAGGGACACGAAGAAAATCTTCGGGAAATAGAAAAGTGTGAGAAAAGTGCAAAGGGGCAATAAGCCTTCGTGACGTCAGCGGGCCCGAGAGTACAGCTGGCCATGCTGACCTCGGGTCCTCTATCGCTTGGGTTTATTGCACATAGAAAAAAGAGTAATAAACAGGAAAGGTTTGAGGAAAGTTGTTGGGAAAAAACTCATGGGAAAAACCCACAAGCCGGAGAGAAAAGGCTCCGGATCTTAAAATGTACAAATATTTACAACTTAATCCTATTACAACTGAAAGTTTACAACTAAATTATTCTATTGAATTTACTACATTTTACAATTTCAAATCTTAACTGTAGCCTAAATGTCTAACAAAATAATTTTAATTTTAACTAAATTTTTACTAATTTTTAAATAATTTTAATGTCAGCGGTCACATGACCGCCACATCACCCCCCTACCAGTGAATGAGTTCACGAAAAACCA
This sequence comes from Cotesia glomerata, assembly GCF_020080835.1. Classification (NCBI taxonomy): domain Eukaryota; kingdom Metazoa; phylum Arthropoda; class Insecta; order Hymenoptera; family Braconidae; genus Cotesia; species Cotesia glomerata. Next base: position 23,720,686 of record NC_058158.1, on the reverse strand, counting down.
CCCTGAAGGCGGTCCGGGAAGCGGACACGTCTTCCTGTTCGCGTATGCCACGCGTCTTCTTCTGGAAGTCCTTGGGTTGGCGGCTGATGGCCGCTACTGTGCGTGCTTGGCGTTGCTGATGGTGTCGACGGGCTAAAAATCGTTGGCTCGTCTGGTGCTGGGTCTACCAGCTCTGGTGTGGACGGAGCTGGGTAGTCCACTGGTGGTTGGTCTGCAGATAATGGACCTGGTTCTGGCTCGTCGGAAGAATCCGCCATCACGTATGCTGGTTTGAGTCGGTCGATTGAAACGGTTACGTCGTGGCCTCTTACGTGTATCACGAATGTTCGCTCCTTGCGCTTGATTACCTTGAACGGTCCTTCATATGGGCTTTGTAATGGCGCCTTGGGACCATCGTGACGGACGAAAACCTGCGCAGAAGTAGCAAGATCTTTAAAAATAAATGTTTTCTTACCACCATGGCGTGAGCCTGGAACTGGACGCAGACTGGTGAACTGTTTTCGGAGACTCTTGACCCACTCAGCTGCGTTGTCATCTTCCTCGTGCCTCGCTTGCGACACTAGGAACTCTCCTGGAATTCGCAGTGGCTGTCCGTAGACCATCTCTGCCGCTGTTGCTTGAAGGTCTTCTTTCCAAGCTGCTCTGATTCCTAGTAGAACTGTTGGTAAAACTTCTGTCCAACGCTCGTTCTCATGACACTTGATTGCAGCTTTTAACTGTCGATGGAAACGCTCGACCATGCCATTCGCAGCTGGATGATACGCTGTCGTTCTGAAGTGGTTCGTGCCAGCCAACCGGTTAAGTTGTCTGAACAAATTTGCTTCGAATTGTCTGCCCTGGTCCGTGGTAACTCTTAGCGGAGTCCCAAATCTGACGATCCAGGTTTCGTAGAACGCACGTGCTACTGTTGCAGCTTCTTGATCCTGTAATGGTACAACTTCTGGCCACCGCGTAAAACGGTCTACCATAGTGAGACAATACCTGCATCCTTCCGATGTTGACATGATGACAATGTCCAAGTGGACATGCTCGAACCTCGTAGATGGCGGCGCAAAAGATCCAATGGGTGCTGAGACATGCCTTGATACCTTTGAACGTTGGCACTGGATACACTTCCGAGCCCATTGCTTGCAGTCTGCTTTAATCGACGGCCAGACATAACGCTGTGTTATGAGTTTGACTGTCGCGTTCGCACCAGGATGCGATAAACGGTGCACTGCATTGAAGGCGACTTTTCTAAATGGAGTCGTGATGAATGGGCGTGCTACCGGTGTTGAAACGTCGCAGAAAATGAAAACGTCTGTACCTGGAATTAACATCTTTTTTATTTGTAATGCTGAGTTATTGTTACCTTGTATAAACTCTCGTAGTTCTTCATCGTCTTTTTGAGACTCCGCAAGAGCCGGGTAATCAATCGTGGCTTCTAGCTCTTCGATCCGGGATAAGGCGTCGGCTACGACATTGTCTGGACCTGGAATGTGGCGGATGTCCTTCGAGAACTGACTGATGAAGTCTAAATAGCGAAATTGGCGCGGTGAACATTGGCTTGACTTTTTGTGAAGGGCAAAGGTAATCGGCTTGTGATCTGTGTAGATCGTGAATTGCCTTGCCTCGACCATGTGTCTGAAGTGTTTGACTGCTTGGTAGATAGCCAAAAGTTCCCGATCGTATGCTCCATATTTCTGCTCGGTTGGGCTTAATTTCTTTGAGAAAAAATCCAGAGGTTGCCATTGTCCTTTGACTTGTTGCTGGAGAACTGCTCCGATGGCAAAGTCAGATGCGTCGGTGAAAATCGCCAGTGGAGCATCTGATTCTGGATGAGCTAGCAAGGTAGCTTCAGCGAGGCTGTCCTTGCATGCTTCAAAAGCCTTTATTGCTTCAGGGTTCCAGGGTACCGGTGCGTTTCCTTTAATGTTACCCTGGAGTAGATTGTTTAAAGGTGCCTGGACTGCAGCAGCTTTGGGTATAAATCTGCGATAAAAATTAATCATACCCAAAAATCCTCGGAGTTTCTTTGCTGTATCGGGCAGTTTGAAAGCCTTTATTGCCTCGACCTTCTCAGGGAGTGGCTGCGTACCTGCGCTGGATACTAAATAACCGAGAAATTCAATTTGTGATTGTCCAAATACACACTTACTTGTATTTACCACCAGTCCGTATTTTTTAAATCGCTCAAAAATGATGCGGAGATGCTTCATGTGCTCCTCGAGTGTTTCTGATGCGATGAGGATGTCATCGATGTATGCAAAGACAAAATCCAGACCCTGTAGTACCTCGTCGATGAAGCGCTGGAAGGTCTGAGCTGCATTGCGTAATCCGAAGGTCATGTATAAGAACTCAAAAAGTCCAAATGGTGTGATGATGGCTGTCTTCGGAATGTCTTCTTCTGCCATGGGTATCTGGGTGTATGCCCTGGAGCTATCTATTTTTGAAAAAAGTTTCTTACCCGCCAGATGTTGAGAGAAATCCTGGATATGTCGTACTCCGTACTTGTCTGCGTACGTCCGCACGTTCAATGCGCGATAATCGCCGCAGGCTCGCCATTCGTCGTCCCCTTTCTTGGGAACCATGTGAAGAGGCGATGCCCACGATCCTTTTCCTGGACGGGCGATACCCATCTGAACCATCTTGTTGAACTCCTTTTGGGCTGCTCTAAGTTTGTCTGGAGCTAACCGTCGCGGTTTTTGCGCGACTGGTGGCCCTGGTGTGGTTAAAATGTAATGTTTAGTATTATGTTTTACCTGCCGGGGTGCACCATCTGGGCGTGTGATCTCCGGGAACTCTCGCAGTAAATCGTGAAACATTGATGACCCGCTGATCGTTTTTATGCTTGGTTCTTCGCACTCGGTCACCTTTCCTTTGAAGGTAAGCAGAGTGGTCGAGTCGATCAGCTGGCTATTCTGCAGGTCTGGCAAGAGTCCGTAGTGAGCCAAAAAATCTGCGCCGAGGATTGGCTTGGAGACGTCTGCGATGACGAACCTCCAAGTGAAGTCGCGTCTTAGTCCCAAGTTGAGCGAAAGCGTGACAAACCCGTATGTTGCTATCGGGGTGCCGTTGGCTGCTGAAAGTTCGTAAGAGGACTTTGCATGCGAGCCACGGAGTCGTTGTCGGGGGAAGACGCAGAGGTCTGCCCCGGTATCCACAAGGAATTGCACTTTCGACGAGCGGTCCCAGACGAATAGACGGCGTGATTTCTTCGGGCATTGGTCGTTTGCCGTCATTAACGACCTCCCAGCTGGTTTCCCGGGGACTTAACACAAGGGGTTGTACACCGAGTGGCTTTGGTATCGAATCTCCAGTGATACCAGCACAAGTCCGCGGGACGTTGACTTCTTGAATTTGAACGCGAGCGGGATCTGGAGCGTCGTTGCTTGTGCTTCTGGGAACTAGAATTGTTCTGCACCGGATCGCGTCCTGCTCTCACTGCTGCCATCTCCCTCTTCATCGTAGCGACTTCCTGGTGAAATGCCGCACTAAGCTTCCTCATCTCTTCCACCAAGGAGTCCTCTTGCTTCGGCGCTGTTCGGTTTACCTCCGCTAGGCTGGGGCGGATCGGCATATGCACGATGGAGGCGTCCGCTATCTCCGCTGCTTTCTCGAGTGGCTGATCTTTGACGATCTCCAGGATAGCCTGTAGCTCTCGCGGCAGACGTCCTTTCCACAAGGCGCGCACTGTTGATTCTGACATATTTTTGCCCGCTAAATGTTGCAGGCGGCGCAGGAACTGGGACGGCTTTTGGTCACCCATCTCTTCACTTTCCAGGAGCCGGCGCGTTCTTTGGTCCTCGGTGGTCCCAAGTCTTTTCAAAATTTCGGTTTTGAAAGTCGTGTATGGTGCATCTCCTGGTTCGCCTAATATGAGATCGCGAGCTTCCATTGCCACGCTGGTCGGTAGCTTTGGTAAAATCATCGCGTATTTTGTTTTCTCCGAAGTTATTCGCGATGCTGTAAAAACTGCCTCGACGAGTGCGAACCACATTTCCACGTCGTCATTCTTGCACTCGGGTAGCTGCGGCGCGTATGAAGTAGTGGCGTGGACCTCGGGGTTTGTTGCCTGCGGGGTTACTTCTCTTTCTTCGTTAGTCATTTTTATAATTTTCACTCAAACTGCACTAAAAGAACGATTAAAAATTTTAGCGATACGCGGGAGAGGAAAAGAAGGAAAAAATTTTATATTTTTTGTAAATAAATTAATTAATTAACTACATTGAATTTAACTAAACAGAATTACCGCACTAGAATCACTGTATTTTTTCACGGGGTCACCACTTTAGGATTTTTAATGGGTACGGTGGTAGGTTCTGTTAATAAGTAAACGTGAGGTTAATTTACTATATATTGTAACGATTCACGACAGAAATATATCACCCGGAGCCACGTGCACTCAGGACGGGGAGTTAGATCGGAATAATGGTGTCCACTACTGCACTTTGGGTATCAGAGTCGAAGTTTAAAGGGTAGTAGTGGGGTAGAAGGCCCCGAAGATTTGCGAAGGGACACGAAGAAAATCTTCGGGAAATAGAAAAGTGTGAGAAAAGTGCAAAGGGGCAATAAGCCTTCGTGACGTCAGCGGGCCCGAGAGTACAGCTGGCCATGCTGACCTCGGGTCCTCTATCGCTTGGGTTTATTGCACATAGAAAAAAGAGTAATAAACAGGAAAGGTTTGAGGAAAGTTGTTGGGAAAAAACTCATGGGAAAAACCCACAAGCCGGAGAGAAAAGGCTCCGGATCTTAAAATGTACAAATATTTACAACTTAATCCTATTACAACTGAAAGTTTACAACTAAATTATTCTATTGAATTTACTACATTTTACAATTTCAAATCTTAACTGTAGCCTAAATGTCTAACAAAATAATTTTAATTTTAACTAAATTTTTACTAATTTTTAAATAATTTTAATGTCAGCGGTCACATGACCGCCACATATATATATATATATATATATATTAGGGCGTTTCAAAAAAAAAAAATTTTTTTTTTTCTCGGAACCAGGCTCAAAAGTTTCGTTTGGATGCCAAAATAGGCCCCTGAAAATATGAGCCCTTAATATTAATATTAAAGTTTTCCGCCTCGCACTTTTCGATTTCCCATAAAAATAACACAGGAAAAAAATTTTTTTTTTGTTCTGATTTTTGTAACTAATGAACCATCAATTGCTCTGCACTTTCCATCAAATATTTTTGTATAGAATTGAACGCCCTACAAAAAAGTTCTGATATCATTTTTCGATTAATCAACTCATTCAAAATTTATTCAAGGTCAAAGTTAAATTCATTATCAATTTAGCCGTTTTTCTGAATGATTTGGCAAAAATATTTTTTTTAGATAAAATGTTCCCCAAATATTTCATAAAATACTAATTAGACTTCTGAGGATTGTTAACCAATATTTTTCGCTAGTGATAAAGATGGACGAAGTACATAAAACAATTTATCAATGACAGTTAGCTCTATAGATTTGAGATATCTCGTTTTTGAAAATTTGCATCAATCGTTTCATTGAGATCATTTTTTTAAACTGATTTTTAATTGAATAACAGTCTTAAAATTTCAACTTAAACATTTCATGATAAGATAAATCAGGAATGTTCAGAATATTTCAATACGTTGATAGTCATTAATGATGTAGCTGAACGAGGTGTTGCTTTGCACGGTAAAAAGAAAACTCGAAAAATTACAGTATATAATGCAACGTGGCGCTTCGTGATAAAAACTGGAAAAATTACAGTTTCAGATTTTAATTATTACTGGTTTTATAAGAATTACATTGTAGAGTGTAATATTTACATTGAAAGCTCTGAATAATAAATTAAAAAATTGAATTTAGAAAAATGTTATTTCAAACTGTAATTTTTCTAGTTTTGATTACGACGGGACCAATTTTACATTTTATACTGTAATTTTTGGAGTTTTCTTTTTTCCGTGTGATTGAGGAATACAACAATTACCTCACAAAAGATGAGCAACAACTGCAATACTTATTGTAAGTAGTTCGCGAACATCGGCGGAGATATCCCAATTACAATAAGACAACTCTTCAGCAAGATCAATTTCATGTAAATGTGTAAAAATCATTTTTAAACAAAAAAAAAATTCGAATTTATGAGAAGTAATACGTTTGTTATAAGTTTTGAGTAATTAATTTATAATATTTGGTAGTCATGAATACATATATGTTATATAAAATCACTAGTCTGTTCGTCTGAATTATGAAAACACAGAAACATGAATAACTCTTCAGGCCATGAATAAAATTTAACTTATTTTTATGCGCAATCTTTTTAAAAATAATTTTTCAATAAAATTACAGCAATCTTTGATGACAAAAGATAATAGTTTTATATTTTTAAACTCTAAGAGCTTAGAAATAAACTTTCCATTCATTTTGAGAACTTGAAACTAATAAATTTCGGAAGATTATAAAGAAAACAGCTGAATTGATAATGAATTGAATTTTGACCTTGAATAACTTTTGAATGAGTTGATTAATCGAAAAATGATATTAGAATTTTTTCGTAGAGCGTTCAATTCTCTACAAAAATATTTGATGGAATTCGCAGAGCTATGTATGGTTCATTAGTTACAAAGATTAGAAAAAATAAATTTCGGCGGATTATCAAGAAAACGGCTAAATTGCACGGAAAAAAGAAAACTCGAAAAATTACAGTATATAATGCAACGTGGCGCTTCGTGATGAAAAATGGAAAAATTACAGTTTCAAATGTAATTATTACAGATTTTATAAAAATTACATTGTAAAATGTAATATTTCATTGAAAGCTCTAAATATTAAATTAAAAAATTGAATTTAGAAAAATGTTATTTCAAACTGTAATTTTTCTAGTTTTGATTACGGCGGGACCGATTTTACATTTTATACTGTAATTTTTCGAGTTTTATTTTTTCCGTGTGATAATGAATTTAAATTTGACCTTGAATAACTTTTGAATGAGTTGATTAATCAAAAAATGATTTTAGAACTTTTTTGTAGAGCGTTCAATTCTCTACAAAAAATATTTGATAGAAATTGCAGAGCAATTGATGCTTCATTAGTTACAAGATTCAGAACAAAAAAAAATTTTTTTTTTCTGTGTCATTCTTATGGGAAATCGAAAAGTGCGAGGCGGACAACTTTAATATTAATATTAAGGGCTCATATTTTCAGGGGCCTATTTTGGCATCCAAACGAAACTTTTGAGCCTGGTTTCGAGAAAAAAAAAAATTTTTTTTTTTTTGAAACGCCCTAATATATATATATATATATATATATATATATATATATATATGCTATATATATATATATATATATATATATATATATATATATATATATATATACTAGACGACACGGTGAACTTCGTATCACCTACATATATTTGTGAAAAGTATAGTCAAAATTTAATACAAAATTCTTATTTACATTCAATGCAACATAGTTATACACTTAATCAATTTAAAGCTTTTTGATGGACTACATTTTTTATCTTTTTTTGCGGTGCGTGAATATATAAAGATGATGGTTTTCCGATCCACGAACACAGGACGTATAATTTCCCATGCACGAAATAGGGAAACTCCGATTTGATTCCGTAAATTTTCAACGACTGCCTGGCGATTTATTTATGATCGTCAGTGTGGTTTGAACGTGAGATAGCTCGTCCCACATCTCATTAACTGGCATGACCTTAGTCAGGTCGTCTTCTCCTTAATATTTTGAAACAATAACAATAAAAAAGTTCTTACGCACTGACAAACTGATAATAAATTTTATTAATCGGCTTGAAATTAATAATCAAGTGTTTGAAAAATGCATTCATTTTCAACCGTTACATTTCCGCAATCATAAAATCAATTAATTGGTTATGTGATTAGCAAAAATAACATGTATAAAAAATTCTTAGTCCGTTGACTTAATAACTACATGTCATGTTAAGTTTTGAAAACCTTACAATGACTTTTTCCCCGCTGCCAAAGAGACGATTGTTGTAAGGAAATTTTTATTAAATGTTATTGAAGTTTAATAGATATGTCCTTAATTTCATGTCTCAAAAAGTCCTAGTTTATGAACAAAAATATTTTTTACATTCTACTCACCACTCTGACACAATCTACATATCAATTGAATTATCACGCAATTCGTTTTTGGTTGAAATCTAATCATTGACTAAGAAAAATATTTAAAACGGTTGACCTTGAAGGCCATCCCTGTAATTTCCTGTATCTCTTAAGATTCTTTAAATTTTATATCTGTAGGAACTGTATTTGAAGAATATGAATTTTTTGACAATCATCACTTCCGCACTCCTATGCGGGGGAAGAATTTCGTAAGATCCTATTCGAGATGATGTCTACATTGTAAATAAAAGATTCCAACAAAACTTCGAGTCCATAAATACTATTGATTGGAAATGAGAAATTTTCATGGCTAACGCCCCCGCAATCCCTTTTGGGGTTAGAATTTGATAAAATCCACTCTTAGCTGAACTTAACATCATACACGAAGATTCCTACTAAATTTGGAGTCTGTAAAAGTTACAGTCTGAAAATTAAAACTTAACATTCTAACACCCACCCCCGTAATCCTTATTGGGGGTGGGTTGTAAAATCCGCTCTTAGATCATTTCCGCATCACATATGGAAGACTCCACCTAAATTTGCCGTCTGTAGTATCTACAATTTGAAAGTTAAAAATTTTCATTGTTAATATCCACCCCCGCAACCCCCTGTGGACCGAGCTATCGTAAAATTCGTTCATAGATTATTTCTATATCTCTTACAAAAGATTCCTACCAAATTTGGGAACTATAGGAGCTATAGTTCAAAAACCGGAATAATTCATTGTTAACGCCCCCGCAATCTCCTTTGGGGGAAGATTTTTTAAAAATTTTTTCACATACAAACCTTCTCCTAACAATTTTGAAGATTTTAACTTCTACTAATTTTTTCGACCGTGATAATGTAATTCTTTTTTAACCCGTTCCTGCCTTTACGGTAATTTTTTCTGCTAGTATAAATCTAATTCAAGTGGATAGTAATATTCCATCTTCACTAACAATTTGGGACAGATCGTCCCAGGAGAGTTAGGTCGATGGGTAACCATCGAACTTGAACACTAGTTAGCTGGTGAATGCTAGTATCTGTTCGACTCAATTTTTAAGTATTAACGGTGGCTTTCCATCATTAATATACTATCATCGTAATATACTATTTAATCTAATTAATTTTTTACGTTTATTATTTTTTACCGGTATACTACAGTAAAAATTAATGGTACTTTTCTGAATTTTTTGCATTGTATTTGTGAATAATTATTGAAAGAATTGTAATTAGATCAGGAATTCCCGAATGTCCTACGATTACTGTGATTTCAACGGTAATTTTTAAAGGAAACACACACACACACACACACACACACACCAGCCAGGTAAGCTTCCTGTGACCTTAAAACGTCGAGATCTGATGAAAACTCGATTTTTGCAAAATGGGGTAAAACCAATAACTTCCCGATTTTTGAAAATCTTCGATTTCTTTAGCGGGAAGTTAAAAAAGCTAAGGTATACCATACGATTTTGGCACAAAAAAAATTTTTGTTAAATATAATTGCATTTTTTCCGATGACCAACTGACCCGATTATTGAGCGAATTTTTTTAGAAATACTTATTACTGATATCTTAAAACCCATAAGCACTTTTTTTAATATTATCAAGTAGATTCGGAGAATAATGGATTTGAAAAAAATAAAAAAACTTTTATTTTTTACTCAAAAACGCGTGATATTTCAGAGTTGAGACTGGGCTGAGATGTTGTCCACAGTATAAGGTGTTTCAGGAAAAAAAGTTAGCCGTGTTGCAATCGGGGCATTTTACCCCAGCTTGTCTGGCGAGGGCCTTTATAATTTTTTTCATACATGAACGGATGTATCCAGCATACATAAAAACATATAGGCTAGTATATAAAAATTGTTCACATACGTTTTCGGCGAAAAAAATATAAATGGCTTATACATTTTTTACATCTTTGCTCATATGTCTTCATCTACTCAAAAAAAAAAAACTAAATAGTAAAATTTGTTTAGATTCTAGTTATTTTTTAGTGTTTTAAATGGTAAATGGAATAAATATTACAAAACACTATGTGAAAAAGTATAAAAATCAACATTTATAATTTAATATTGAAAAAAGTGATTTGTAGTGGCTACTATAATAAATAACGACTCCTACTCTTTAAAAATTATTGTTTCAAACAATAAAAAGCACTAAGTTAATAATTATAGTTTTTTTTTGTCATTGCCTTAATACATTATTTTACCTTGTAAATATCTCGAGTCAAAATCTCTAACGTTATTCCAACGTCTCCAACGTTATTTCAACGTTTCCAACGTCTCAAACGTGATTCCAACGTTTCCAACGTTACAAGCGTTAATTCAATGTTTTGAACTTTACAAATAATTAAAAATATATCTAGACATGAAAGACAAAAAATGTATATAATGTATAGTGATCATTCCACGCCAAATCGACCATTTTTGAACCCGATTCCTTCCAAATTTTTTCAAAGTGGGATTCCTTCATTTAATGTTTTTAACTCCCCACTAAGAAAATTGAAAATTTAAAAAAATCGGTAAGTTATGGATTTCACCCTGTTTTTCGAAAATTGAGTTATCAACAGATCTGTACGTTTTGAGGTCCTAGGCAGCTAATTTGACTTTTCCAAAGTGTTGTATTCTATTTAAAATTGTTGATTGTATGAGTGTAATTTTTTAACAAACAGATTAGATCATAAATCAATCTATGATATAGCTTCCAATAAATAATTATTTGATTATATACATTTATATATTTATTCTGTATTTATGTTTAATTATTTATCTTGTATTTATGTTAAACAATCGTGTAAAAATGTCATGTAACCTATTTAAGTGTTTTTATTTATTCACTATTGAATCTAGTTTTTAACTCTCTTTTTATTTATTATTTTTGCAAATTCAGAAGTAAAATGATTGATTATTATTTTTTAAGTTGAAAATAATATTACGTTGATTATTAACAAATCTATACTAATAAATAGAGAGCCGGTTTTTTTGTCCGGTTATACTGCGAAAACTACTGAACCGATAGGAATCATACTTATGCCATAAGATGCAGCGTGTTTCGGGGAAATAAGGTTTTAGTATATGATATGTTGGTGATTACTTATTCGGAAGCTATATTTTTTTGACTTAGAAATAATGAATATTTATTGTAACTGAATTTAGTCTAATCGATTGTCATTTGTTTAAAATAAATTTTTTAATTCTATTGGTTATGTTTATATAATAGGCAGATTTATTCACTTATGAGACCTGTAATTTCTTTAACTGAAACTTTCAATGCTCATTACAAATTTTTATTTTCATATCAATTATTATTTATTTTTGTAAGAAAGACACGGAAATGTTATAATGATTGCACATTGAAAGTTACAATGAATATTAGCCAGAATAATTACATGGATAAAAGGACATGTCAATTCGGTAATAGAATTGGGAATCTGTGCAAGTCAAAACAATACTAATATTATCTAAACTGAAAGACGAATAGTTTAAAACTATTTTTTTTTATTTACTCTACTCTGCAACTTTCTTAAAATAAAAATTAATATATAATTTTTATTTTTAATTACTATTAAATAACTATTTCGCCATGCATGCATTAAATGGTAATTTAATTATTAAATAACTAATAACTACAAAGTAAATCTTTTTGTAATTTATTTGACACTCTGTAAAATTTTTATTTTTGATATTTCTCAAAACTTACTGGTCAGAATTGATTCTAATCCACAGGAAATCCAAATTCGGCGGAATTCTTTAAAAATGCCGCTAATTTAGTTCGAATCATTCAAAAATTATGAGATGCTTTCACACACACACACACACACACACACACACACACACACACACACACACACACACACACACACACACACACACACACAATTTTCAATTTTCTTAGTGGAAAGTTAAAAATATTAAATGAAGGAATCCTACTTTGAAAAAATTTGGAAGGAATCGGGTTTTAAGGTGGTCGATTTGGCGTGGAATGCACTATTTATTATATAAATTTTTTGTTTTTTATGTCTACATATATTTTTATTTATTCGTAAAGTTCAAAACATTGAATTAACGCTTGTAACGTTGGAAACGTTGGAATAACGTTGGAGACGTTGGAAACCTTGGAGTCGCGTTTGAGACGTTGGAAACGTTGGAATAACGTTGGAGACGTTGGAAACCTTGGAGTCGCGTTTGAGACGTTGGAAACGTTGGAATAACGTTGGAGATTTCGACTCGGGTATATTCACGTTGGATACACTAAAATGTAAAATTCTTGCCATAAAAACTTAATAGCCTTCATTTTGATATGATTTCCACGTATCACACAATAATCTTCACTGATAGAAGGATTTATTTGTATTAAATAATATTTGCTAATAGTTAACAAATCATTTATTAGAGACCAATTTTTAGTATTAAACAAATATTTCTTAGTATTTAAAAAGATTTGTTTGTATTTAATAAATCTGATATTTATTTATTAAATATTAATAAATCTTTTTAAATACTAAAAGATATTTGTTAAGGACTAACAAATGGCTTCTAATAAATGATTTGTTAAATATTAACAAATCTTTTTAACTATAAACAAATCCTTCTATCAGTGTTATACATGCAAAATGGTGAAATTGAAGTTGAAATTATTAATTATTATTATTACACTTTAAATTTTTCGACATTTACATAGCTTTTATTACTGTTTGAAATAATATTTTTTTCTATATAATTGAATTGTAACGTTTGAATTATTTAATTCATAAGTTAACTGTGAACATCGTGTTCTTACTATTTGAAATAGTTAGTATTCATTATCAATTGATTATTATTTCTTATAAATCCATTATTAATTATTATAGTTTAGTTTTTTCTGTAGGGACTAACATCGAGAACATAGCTAACATAAAGTAAAAAACAATTATTCGAACATTCCAGATATTTCGTATACAAAATTTAAATTTAAATGTATCGTAGTATTTATGTCTCGTCGAAGTATTTAATTAAAAAGAAAAGAAAGCTATTTTATTAAACTTAAAATATTCGTAACAAGTGAAAAGTTAAAGATAAAAAGTTAAAAAAAAAAAAGTTGTTTGTAGTTTCTTTGATTTTTTTTACTTGATTCAACAATAATATCAATAGATATTGACGGACATGTTACTTTTTTATAATCTGGAGCACCAGTCAAAAATTAAAAACTTGAAAAAATTTTGCAAACAAATCCTTTATGTGCCTTATTACATGCTATGCTCTGATAATATAATTTTTTTTTTTTTTCGTTGTGAATAATTATTGTACCGTCACGTTACAAACATGTTTTTCGCTCGACATAGTACAGAGAATCGATTCTTTTATGATTCCATATTCAGTCAATAAATAATATTTTCAAGGAAAGTTATTAAAGCTTGAAGTTATTTTGATGTTTTTTGAATGACGATTACTGCAAAACAAATCTGGATCATAAAATAAATTTGTTTTATTCACAAAATAAAAAAGAAAAATAATAACTAGTTATAATGCTGACTTACGGCGATAACATTTTTCTTTTAACTATTAAAATTAATAAATAAATATTTTTTATTTGTAGTAATAAATAAATATATAATGAAGATAAAAGTCAATTAATCATGTAATAGAATATTTCACATTGAATTTTTGATATTGTTTATACTGGTGTATAATTGATAAATACTTTTTAGAATTTATAAATACACAAAAGCATAAGTCTCTAAAATAATACTGTAGTCCGGTCTTAAGATCAGTATCTTAATTCAATCGTAAACTTAGACGTGTTGTGTCTCACTTCACGGTATAGTGACAGCAGTAAAATTGCAGCACGTTGCAACCCTATCCCCTCTTCAAAGACATTATCCCCTCCCACCCCTCTTGATAACCACTTGTATGGCATACCCCACCTTTCGTCTGACCGTTCCTCTGGCACCCTCAACTGCTGGTGGCCTTCACTTACTACTACTATTGCTCTTTCTCTCTTTCTCTATCTTTTTCCTTTTTCTTCATTTATCTCTCTTATTCACTCTATCACTGGTTACGTTTTATTCACTTGCCATGGTCGCGCCGCCGCGACCGCCGTCGTTTCTTCGAGCCACCGCACGCCAACGTGAATTTCCACGGAGTGCTGCCGCTACCAACACGGTTAGTAAGTTACGGACTATATGTTAGTGACGATGTGATTCTATCTGAAAATACCGAGTTTAATAGTTTAATAATATAACAATTTACGTTGTTAAAACAGTAAATGGATTATCTCTCTATTTATTTCACTGCACTGTTCTACTGATTGTTATAAAGTTTTAACATTATTTCAAAGGAAAATGAATATTTTTTATATTTAAACACACTATTGTTCGTTGTTATGACGTTCTTGCTCTTACTATAAGTCCAATATGTTCTTTAATGCGTGCATCTGCTTGTAAGAAACCATGTAAGTGAAACAGTGTGAAATACATTTTTCGGTGCAGCCACAATGCATGGATTTTCTTTCATAACTTATAACTTACAAGTGATACAAGGACTTGTGAGTTCAGGTAGCAAAAGAATGTTCATAAGGTGTAATTGAACTATATATCATTTGAAAGGTACTCTCAAACTTCCACAGGCGTATCCGGAGGGCTGGACCTTGACTTCCGGGGGCGGTGACTTCCTGTTGTAACTGCGCGTGTTCCACGTGACAGGCGCGAGCGCATATACTTGCTGCGCAACATACACGCGAGCTTATAAGAAAACAAAAATGAAAAAAAAAAATTTTTAACGTGATAAGATATTGAGAGAGTGATTGTTTTTTTTTTTTTTTTTTTGTTTCTGTCATTTGAATCTTTTTAATATTATACAATCATGAACTGAGTTAGATCGTTTTAACGATGTATGTGTACATGTAAATATATTTATAAAATATATATGCTCATATATATACACATATGTATATATATTTATATTCATTTACAAATGATTTGCGTAGCGTGGGAATGAGATAAATAATAAAACAGCTGTTGTGATCCTCTTCCTTTGGTTGCGGTTTTACTATCACAACTATAAAATACCGTCCAAGTATAAAATGAAGATTTATGAAGAGAATTAAGAAGTTAAAGTGATAAAAAATTTAAGTGTTTAATCTCAAAGGTAAAAGTTTTTTTTTTAATACCTAAAATATATATCATAAACTATAATAAGAAAATTTTTATTGATAATATTTTTGGTAAAATTCAAGTAACAATCCAAGGTCATAATTTTACTCTACAAATCATTACTATTATTATTCAATTTATCACAGTTACTTGAAGATCATCTACTATGTCCGTCGTTATTTGAAGTAAAATTAATAACACTTTTAATAAAATTTACGGGGATAAGCTAGAATGAAATTTTAAGATAAATAAAATTAATTTACTGACAATCACTTATTCACCAAAGGTGTTATTTTAACGTAAAATTACATTTTTAAATTTCATATTTATAACTACCTTAGCAATTCGCTAGCAGCAATTAATAAGGTATCAACTTTACGATAGCAAGTCATTTTAAACTATTTCATTATTGCATCAAGTCTATAATCACTCAAGTGGGTCGTACAACTGATACGAATAATACAATGTTGCCAGTAGTATAACATTTATTTGCTTATTGGACGTCACTGTTTTTCGTTTGATAAAATGAATATTTCTATTGATTGTTATTTTACTTATCATTTATTCACTGCCAAGTTACAAGTAATTAACAGTTGCGAATTTTTTAATTTTAAATAATCTTTTGAGCAAACTGATTTTGTTATAGATATAAATGTTTTATAGAATAACAACAGTAGAGTTAAATACATAATACTAATTAGTTATTTCACAATCACAATTTTAAAAAAGATCTAATGAATGTATGATAAATGATCGTGTATATACTTATTTACGACGAAATTTGTAAAGAAGCGTCGGGCAAATGAGCCGAGAAATTAGACTGAAATTTGTGAATAAATTGTACTTAATAACATTCTACAAAGTAATGATTTGATTGATTTTAATTCAAATCGATTTACATCAAGCAATAGTAGAAATAGGAATTTTAATAAATTATAAAACAATATTTGTCAATTGAATTATAATAAAGTTCATGATTATTTAGTATCAAATTAAACCCTAAACCAGCCTATGCATTTAAAATTTTAAATTAAAAAATTTCGTACTTTGAAAATTTTTAAGTTGACAGGATAAGTGATCAGTTATTTCATGATCAACAAGAATCGTCAAATGACATTGTTATTGAATATATATACACACTAGCCGTTCCCGCCCGCTTCGCTGGGCGAATTGTAATAGAAAATAAATTAAATTTTATTTTTGTATGAACGTAACTATGCCCCGCAGATAAAATTGTAAGCATCGATACTGTTTTGACTTGTACAGATTCCAAATTCCATCAAATTAGCCTGTACCTTTTATACATGTGATTTTTCTAGTTAATATTAATTATAACTTTCAATGCGCAATCATTATAACATTTCCATGGCTTTCTTACAAAAATGAATAATAATTGCCACGAAGAAAAAAATTTTAAATGAGCATTGAGTTTCAATTAAAGTAATTGTAGGTCTCATAAGTGGTTGAAATCTGCCTAGCTTAAAGTGCGACGAATTTTCCGTTTACTAAAATTTTCTTCGTGATATCAATTTTTTATAGAAAATTAATTGTACATGTTTTTTATGAATTATATTGAAATAAGTAGCCAAATTTCTTTTCCACATCTCAAGTGTTTAAAAAATGCACTCATTTTAATCTGTTACATTCTCGCGATCCTGCAATAAAAGAATTTATCAGTTTTGTGATCTGCAAAACTAAAATGAATGTAAAATTCTTAGTCCGTTGACTAAATTACTACATATAATGTTAAATTTTGAAAACATTACAATCACTTTTCCTCCGCTGCCAAAGAGACGATTGTTGTGAAGAAATTTTTACTGAATTTATTGAAGTTTAATAGATATGTCCTAAGTTTCATGTCTCAAGAAGTTCTAGTTTATAAACGAAAACATTTTTTTTCCATTTTACTCCTCATTTTGACATAACCTACATATGAAGACAATTATCGCTAAATTCGTTTTTAGCTTATATCCAATTATTAAGAAAGAAGAATATTTAAAACGGTTGACCTTGGAGGCCATCTCTGTAATGTCTTGTTTCTCTTGAGATTCTTTTAAACTTTATATCTGTAGGAACTGTATTTGAAGAATATGAATTTTTTGATAATTAACACCCCCGCACTCCTATGTGGAGGAGGAATTTCGTAAGATCCTATTCAAGATGATTTCTACATTATAAATAAAAAATTCCTACTAAATTTATAGTATGTACAGTAGGTTACAGTTTGGAAATAGAAATTTAATATTCTAACACCCACCCCCGCAATCATTATTAGCGGGGGTTATTGCAAAATCCGCTCTTAGGTCATTTCTGCATCACATATAGAAGACTCTAGCTAAATTTTTAGTCTGTAGGAGCTATGGCTTAAAAATAAAAAATTTTCATTGTTAATACCCACCCTCGCAACCCCCTATAGGGTGAGCTATCTTAAAATTCGTTCATAGACTACTTTTATATCTCTTACAGAAGATTTCTACGAAATTTGGAGTCTATAGGAACTATAGTTCAAAAACGGGAATTTTTTATTTTTAACGCCCTCGCAACCCCTTTTGGGGAAAGTATTTCCTTAAATACGTTCTTAGCTTACCTCTACATAGCAAAAGTAATATTTCTACCAAATTTCACATTTCTAAGTCCTATGGTTCCCGAGATTTCGTGATGACTGACTATATAGATGGGAATTATTCGATGATCCTTCGAGTGGGTAGGTGAGTGGGTAGGAGTAAGCGTGTGGGTGCGTGGGAGTGTGTGAGTGGATTCTTAGCTGAATGTAAAAGAACATAATCCGTCTAATATACCCGGTTGAAATCCATGAAAACAAAAGAATCAAGAGAAAATGCTTGTCTTTTGTTTTTATTAGCGGGACAAATGTTCATAAAAGTAAAACAGCAATAAAAAAATGAAAAAACGTTGGAATTCGAAAAATAAAAAATCATAAACCATCTAGGAAAAATTTCGTATCGAATGGTTGTAGTTTCGAGTCGATACGATCAGTGGTTTAGGCGTGACTGAGCCGCAAACAAAGACCATTTTCATTATATGTATATAGATTGACACGAAGAAAAAAATCTGAAAAACGATTGACCCTAAAGGACATTACTGAAACTTCCCGCTAATTCCGTTTCCAAGCGCTTAAAATTTTTTATCGTTAACACCCATCCCCGTGATCCTTATTGGAGGCGATTCGTTATAAAATCCGCTCTTAGATTATTTCTATATCACGTATTGAAGACTCCTCCTAAATTTGAAATCTATAAAAGCTTATAGCTCGGAAATTAAAAATTTTAATTGTTAACATCCACCCCCGCAAAGCCCTGTGAGGTGAGCTATCGTAAAATTCGTTCGTATGTTATTTCTACATCTCTTACGAAAAATTCTTACCCATTTTGGAGTCTATAGGAGCTATAGTTTAAAAATGGGAATTCTTCATTGTTAACGTCCCCGCAATCCTCCTCGGAGTGGGATATCGTAAAATTCGTTTATAAATTATTTTTACATCCCTTATACAAAATTCCTACAAAATTTGGAGTCTGTAGGAGCTATAGCTTGAAAACGAGAATTTTTCATTGTTAACGCCCCCGCAAACCTCTTTGGGGGAGAAATTTCTTAAAATCCGTTCTCAGCTGACCTCTACATGGAAAAAGTAATATTCTTACCGAATTTCAAGTTTCTTGGTTCGATGGTTCCCGAGATTTCGTGATAAGTGACTATATCTATAGAAAGTCTCTTATATGTAGATATATACATACAGATTTTGAATTTTTTGCAATTTTAAAAAGGTTAATACGTAGACTTATAAAAATGGATTGCCAAAACCGTTGCCATAGACAATAATTCATATCACAATGTTGTAGATGCGTGGGTGGATGCGTGGGAGTGCGTGGGTGGATGCGTGGGAGTGCGTGGGTGGATGCGTGGAAAGGTGTGTGGAAACGCGTTTAAAAACGTTCAAGTGACGTTAGGCATTTTGCCGGTGTTTATGAGCTCAAATATGAAGAAGAAGAAGTGATGTTCATTTGTTTTATTAACAGAAACAAATGACTATCCACATAAAATTGAAAAAAAAAATGGTAAAGGGTTGATGGAATTTAAAAAATTAGCAGCCTAAAACCTTCTACAATTAATTCCGCGTCGAATGGTCATAGTCTCATGCCGATCGTTCCAGTAGTTTTAAAGTTTACCGCGGTGGAAAAAAACAAAAGTTGCTTGTATATATATATATATATATAGATTATTTATATCTATCAAAATGCCTATAAAAGTAGCAAATATTCGAATTTTTATAATGTAATATCGTAAATTTTAAACGTAAAATTATCAAAGTAACCGTTTTGAAAGTCTGGTCCTGGATTGCAATATTACAATTGTAATATTACCTTTAATTTTTTTCCTCATGTAGGAAATGCATCAAATCTTTATCATGTATTAGTGTATCAAACATGTTATTTTTATTATCATTAGTATTATTGGAAAAATTTATCCGAAAATGGATATCTATTGTTTATCATACAAAACCGTAAGTAGAATTAAATAATAATGTCTTATGTCATTATTACATAGAGAAAATTCAACATTTACAATTGTTATCGTCTTTCGTAATAATTGGCAATATTTATCATCACGACAATAATAGTTACCATCACGTGTATTTAAAAACTCTAATCCTACTCGCGTCGAAAATACAACTTACAGTTTTGACGATTTAACTTTATTTTCTTTGAAGTCGTCGATTTACTAACAATTTTACTTCATATCTTGACTTTTTTTGACTTAATCTTGACTTTTCAAAAGATTTTGTTTGACTTAAAAACAATGACATTCAGAAGTCCAGTATTTGAATGCCACAGAAACCAGGAATTTTGAATTAATAATTTATTATTCTTTCAGTTACATAGGATTTGTGTATTTCTTCTTGTTTTATTACACTATAAGACGATCGATAAATACTACAATTTAAGAAATTACATTCAACAAATACACAGCAAGAAAATTCTATGAAAATTTCCAATACAACTATCGTAATACTGGACTATATACTCTTATTACTGGCAAATTTAAAATATTTTATACGACTACTAGCGGACCCGACAGACGTTGTCCTTTACACACGTCTTAAATTTGAAAATTTTAAGCTTATTAAAATGAACTGTTACAGTTTGGATCGTTTCCATAAAAATTATCATTAAAACGTTATTACAATGTAATATTTAAATTAGCACACAGAGAAAAAAGAATAAAAATTAAAGTTTCGCGCAACTGCTGTCGTATTTTAGCATCGGCGCGACCGTGTGACAAGAGTCGCACGGAACCATATTTTCAACATTAAATAAAAATTATTGTTTTTAAAGCTAGAGTTCCGGGTGTCAAGACTTTTTTTTCAGAAATTTTCTCTTCCTTAAGGATCTTTTTCCGATTTTTTCTATCATCTATAGTTATTGAGTTGTTTACAAATATCTGCGATTTTTTATTTTGTTTATATTTTTTGTTAATAAAAAATTGGAATGTTTATCAAAAAAATAAAAAAACATTATTTTCAGAATTTAATTCCGCATCGAATGAGTGATTGTTCATATTTTTATCACAATTTCTAAGATTTTTCTCAGTAAATTTACACAGAATTTTTACACAGGATTAACACAAAATTTTCTTGAATCTGATCGCAGTGCCTACTATTGGGTCACACTGAAACTAAAATAAAATATTTTTGAATATTCGATTAGGCGATCACAGCGCTGACTTCCGGACCCAATGTAAAACACTCCAAGATCAACAACAATTTATAAATAAAAAATTAATTAAATAAACATTTTCTCGTGGACTGAATTGTGAATCTAAATAATTCTCGAATCCACCTGAAGACATACAACAAATTTCATCAAAATCGGTCCAGCCGTTTAAGAAGAGTTCAGTGACAAACACACGCACAAAAGAAATATATAGAGTAGATAGATATACATAAAAATTTACTGTTTAGAAAAGATTTTTTACAATTTATTATCGTAATTTTATTAACCCCTGACAAGCACATATCTAAACCGTATCCCTCTTTAGGCATTGAGGGTGAAAAGTACCCAACATATTTCATTTTCAAATATCTTGGTCCCTAATAAAGATAGAGAATTTTTTTTTTTTAAATCAAAGCTCAAAAAATTCTCTATAAAATAGATATAATATTAAATTAATTAGTGCCAATTAAAATAGATAAAAATACTATTGAAATTTATATATAAACAAAAAATTATAACGAAATAAAATTTTGGGGTGGGTACTTTTTACCTAGTGTGCTTGTTAGGGGTTAAAAGATTATTGTATTAAATTCAATTATAGAAAATACGATATTACTATCGCAAATAGTAAGAGAATAAAAAATAAGATGTAAAAATATTATTATTTTTGTATTCATTTTTAAAATTTTCAGTACTGCCTTTGTATCTTTTCAATAGAAGTAACAAATTTTATGATCGTTGAATTGGAATATTTCTCAATTAGTGTGAGTGTAGGCCGTGCACAGTGCTAGACTACGAGTTTATGTAAGTGCTGAAGAACATCTGTAGTAGTTTACTTCAGATAGTGTAGCGAGAGAGTCTCTGGCTACCAATTAAGAATTCTGGATTCGATTCCCGGACAACAATGTAGATTTGTTTTTTCGGTTACTGTAAAGTTACTGATGAGTCAAACCTCCCTTCTTTTTTCTTTCTTCTTCTCTCTCTTTTCCCAAAATTTCTTTACAAAATTCCGACTGTCAATTTTTACAATAGTTGAATTGTAAAGTTTACTAACACATCTTGTAGGGGAGAAGGGGAGAAGGGGAAAGAATAGGAGTTACGGTAATTATTACGTGAAGCGTTCCACATTCACGTAACAGGATATTGGTAGGAAAGGATTGAGAAAGGAATGTGGAGAGGATAATCTTAATGTGAGTTTATAGAATATGCGAGAAAAAATTATTAGATAGCTCGGACTGGGATTCGAACCCAGAACCTTCCGAAGACATGTCGGCTACTCTACCATTTGAGCTATCCGGTCTATACCAAATTTCCATTCGCTTATTCTATATACATTAAGCCACACCGTCCATCTTACAGCAAGCATTTTTACAAATATAAATAATGCTGTGAAGCGGGAAAGAATAGGAGTTACGGTAATTATTACGTGAAGCGTTCCACATTCACGTAACAGGATATTGGTAGGAAAGGATTGAGAAAGGAATGTGGAGAGGATAATCTTAATGTGAGTTTATAGGGGCAATTGAACCACTCGACTTAAAAAATTGAAAAAACGCTTCATGCTCTTAGAATTAAATTCTAATATGTTAAACTCGGATGTGATCAAAATTTGAAATCATTGCGATTAATAAATTAAAAAAAATTGAGATTTTATTATTTTTAGACATGTAAACTTTTTTTTCGGCTGGTGATAATTTGTTTAATAATATTTCAATTTTTGAATTAATTGATAAAGTTTGAATTGTAGTAGTTGTATATACTTATACTTTATAATCCTTAACTTTGTTTATAGTGATATAATAGTTTATTTATTTATTATTTACTATTAATTGTCTTAAAATTATATGGGGTCAATTGAACCAGCAATCCCGGGGACGATTGAACCATACGGAGAAGCATGATGGGACATGCCCGCACATCTTGATTCTATGTGAAAAATACTCAGGGAAATAACCTAAAAATTTGATGAACTGAATTTATAATGAAAATTATTTTTAATTTATTTAATATAATATCTGTGCGGGGGTCAATTGAACCATTCAACGCGTTTGGATAAATTAATAATTTTAAAAAATTAAAGTTGTTTATTGACTAATTTATGTATTGACTAGCCGTTACCCGCCCGCTTCGCGTGGCGTACA
Organism: Cotesia glomerata; assembly: GCF_020080835.1. NCBI lineage: Eukaryota > Metazoa > Arthropoda > Insecta > Hymenoptera > Braconidae > Cotesia > Cotesia glomerata. Next base: position 23,697,587 of record NC_058158.1, on the reverse strand, counting down.
ATATACGTGTATTTGTATATCTATTTTCACAAATATAGGTATACAAATACATAGAGTGATCATATAATGGTACATGATCATCTATTAGGGCTTTTACCTTATATAAAAATTTTTAATTTTTTTTATATTTAATGCCTTCTTATTATCCTTTAGGAATTGAATTTTATAATTTTTTAATTAACGCCCACGCAAGGATTTGTGAGGGTGGCATTTCATAAAATTCATTCTTACAGCTCAAAAACTCCAAAAAAATCAATCTGGCCAAGTTTCAATCCTTTAGCTGCTATAGATTAAAAGGTACAATTTCTTTTAATTTTACGCCCACGCACGGACATGTGGGGGTAGAATTTAATGAAATTTATTCTTAACAGCTCAAAAACGCCAAAAAAGCATTCTGGCCATGTTTCAAAGTATTAATAGCTATAGATTGAAATTTACGAATTTTTCTTAATTTGACGCCCACGCACGGGCACGCCAGGGGGTGGAATGTCACAGAATTCGTTTTTAAAAATTTCTAAATGTAATTTGAAACATTCTGACCAAGTTTTGAACTATTAAAAGCCATAATTGAAAAATATGAATTTTTTTCGTGAACACCCCCGCAACCCCCCTTGTGGGTGGAATTTCGTGAAATCCGTTCTTAGCTGACCTCTACTTGGCAAAAGGAATATTCCTGCCAAATTTCAAGTCTCTAGGTCTTATAGTTCCAGAGATATCGTGATGAGTGACTATCTATATCTATAGAAAGTCTCCTATATATATATAGATAATGATAGAGACTTAATAAACTACCATTCTAAGAAAAAAAAAATTATTATTTAGTTTTAATTCGAATAGTAAAAAATTACTCAACTTTTTTTGGTTCAATTGACCCCCTTTTTCCCTATAATTAGCTCTATATTACTGAAATTTTCAAGTATCTTGCTAGTATTAGGGTAGAAGTACCGTTTATGGTCACTGTATCGTTTATGACCATTGATTGTTCAAATAAACGATAAAAATGAATTTATATTAATAAACCGCTACGAACAATTTGTTTTAATATAAATTTTTTAGAACTCAACAAAAATATGGTTATAATATTTTAATTTTTTATAAATTAATTCAAATGTTAACTGGCCAAAGACGGTGCTAAGGTGGCCAAAAACGGTACTTCTACCCTATTTTTTGAATAAAATTTACGGTAGTAAATCGTAAAAATTATCCGAACAAAAACAGTTTCACTGTAAAAAAATCGCGCCAAGTCCACGTTCATAAGACTATTAAGAGAAAAAAAAATTTTTTTTTTCTTCACAAAAAGATATAAAATAAAAAAATTGAAAAATCCAAGTAACCGATATGATTGTATACGATTTTCGAAAATTAAAAAAAATTTTGTTGTAAATTTAAAAATTAAAAAAAAAATTTTTGAACGTACTTGGTGTGCGTCATTGTGTATTTCAATTTTTTTGAAAGTCCTAGTAAATAAATTTTACGAATTTCATTAAAAGTAAAATATTTTGCAACCACGCACACCAAGTACGTTCCAAATTTTTTTTTTTTTTTAATTTTTAAATTTACAACAAAATTTTTTTTAATTTTCGAAAATCGTATACAATCATATCGGTTACTTGGATTTTTTAATTTTTTATTTTATATCTTTTGTGAAGAAAAAAAATTTTTTTTCTCTTAATAGTCTTATGAACGTGGACTTGGCGCGATTTTTTTACAGTGAAACTGTTTTTGTTCGGATTTTAGTATTTTTTGTAATTATAATAAAAATTTACAATTGGTACCAACTTAAGTATCGCGTTGGCTGCATTTTTTATAGCAAACTATCCCTTTGAAGCTACAGTTTATGTAAAAATAATTCAAGCGCACCCTGGCGGATGTAGATGCAAGCCTTGAAATATCTTTTTTCAACTGTAGTTTCCCATCTATTGGAGGATTACCATGTATTCTCGAATTATTTAGTCTGTGGCATGTCACTTTTTACATCGAAAAAAAGTCAGGATCTAAATTTTTGCGTTGCTATAGTTTGTGCTGATTAAATTTAATAATTTCAAGCAGATTAATTGTTATGATCGACTATTATTAATTAATGTCAGTAAAATAAAGTATGAATTACTGTTATAATATACAATTTAGAAAAAAAAAGTACCGTAGAATTAAATAAAATTTGCAACCTCAAAATATCGTCCTGCTTACAGTAAACACAGTCGGTAGTCTGGCGCTCCGTTTACAACGGATTTGAACGGAACTTGGCGCCAGATTCTACCGAATCTGTGGATTAAATGCCAAGTCCACCGTTGCTATTGTATTTAATAAATATTAACATAGTAAAATAGTAAAAATTTCTTTAATTTTTTTACCGTGTACAAAATCGAGTACCATTCCAATGTCCGTGTAAAAAACTGCTGATTATTTATTTATTTATTTATTTTATCTCTTAATATTTAAGAATACGTCATAACTATTTCTGTACGATATTTTTCATTTTACATTCAACTTTTTTCACTTCATAGCTTAAAAAATTATGTTAAAATCAATTTTATTTTTACTTCATTATGACTTTTTTTTGTCTAAATTATCTCATACATTAAAATGAACCATCTTTGATAAGAACCCAAGAGATATTGACTTGTTTATGACTTGTTTTATTAAATAAAAAAAACTCATTTTGAAAAATGACCGAGTTATATGGATTTAATTATGACTTTTTTTGTTTCAAATCGATCCTAACTAAGCCAAAAAAGTTAAATATTAGGATTAGAGTTAGTAATACACGAGGTACCGATTACTTTCGTGATGGTAATAATATATTGCTATCGTGATGGTAAATATTGACAGTTTTCATTATGGCAGTAACCATATAGTAAAATTTTAGTCAATAATATTATAAGTTAGTACCCAACTAGAAATTTTTGGGTGGTGGCGGTGGTTAGGTGCAAGTTTGGCCTGCTGAATTCCAGATGTAACCCAGTTGCGAGTCCCTGCCAAGTTTGGCTTTCGAACTTTGGCCGAGTTAAGCTCCCAAATCAGGCCGAAATTCAGAAAGTAACGCAGCTGCGAGTCGTTGTCAAATTTGGCTTCCTGTTTTGGCAATAGTAAGAAAACCACACTTGCAAGTAACGACCTAAGCCAAATTTTTAAGAGTGTACGGAAATTTACCCTAATCCGACAGACCTTTTTTGATGAGAAAAATAAAAATATTGTGTTGAGTTTTTTTATGTAGTTTTTTTTTTTCACTTGTAGAATTATTAAGATTAGGAGAGAGGAGATCGGAAGAGTCAAGTTCAAATTTTCACATACCCACACACACATGCGTGCGCGCGCGCACGTAAGCCTATTTTACGTTACTCTCAAAATTAATTATTAAAAATCATATACGCCCTAAGCGAGATTCTTACACAGTACCCGACACACGAGAAACCGATACCGTACCGCATGGCTACACTGTCGATAGAGGTTCGCCTGTCTTGAGTAGACTAATAAGCTTGATAGTCAATTTCTGGATGAGGGAGTAGAAGATTACTATTTTTTTTGAAAATCGCATGTGAGGTGCACCCGGTGGTGATTTGGCACTCTAAATTTCGGCAATTCCACAGGCTTGCTTAAGTGAACCCGACTTTGGCATACCAACCTTCAGCGAACTTTCGGTTTTTGTTGGTAAATGCCAGTTAGGAAGTCGAATGTTATGCCTAAATATGGCCTTGCCACACACTTTCCTAGCTAACTCCGATTTTGGCATACCAAACTTCGGTTACCGTAATTTCGTACCAGTTAGACAATCTATATACACTGTAAAAAATTTTTTGGACTCGGTGTGGTGTAAATGATTCGGTGTTAAAATTTTTAACACGGACGGTGTGAAAATAACACTAAGCGTAATGTTAAATTTGAACGGTGTGAATTCTAAATTTCACACCACCAAGCGTGTAAATGTATTTCCTGAAAATTTCTCATTAATTAATTTGATTGTTTAGTTTCAGACTTGTACGATATTAAATTATAAATATAAACATGTAGAAATAAATATTTAAAAGTATGTTTTTTTTTTATATAATAGTTAATAAGATACAAGGTCATTTCGTAATTATTGACATTTTTAAAGATATAAGCTCATCCCGATGTTACACCCATCAAGACCTTTTATTTGAGTACCCACATGCATTTTGATATATTTTTCATATATACATATATATAATATATATATAAATATATATATATATATATATATATATATATATATATATACATATATATAATATATATAAATATTAGAGTGGTCCAAAAAAAAATAGATTTTTGCCTATCATCTTAAAAGCTTCTCTAAGGTATAAAAAAAAATTCTCTCCAAAGCGCAGCTTGATATCTCAATTCTTCATGAAGCTCAATGAATTTTTATTTTCCCATTTAAATAATACGTAAAAAAATTTTATTTACGTTTTCATTCGGTAAAACTATGAAATACATTTTTTTTTGTATTTTTCGTCAATTATTCTTGTAGGAAATTTAATTTTCTACAAAAAAGTACTGAGGTAGTTTCTTCGTAATCTTAACGAGTAAAAAGTTATTGAGCTTTAAATACTCGCACAAAAGAAAATTTAAACGAAGATAGTTTCAAAGCAACTTTTCGAAAAATTTTTTGGTAACTGTATGTAATGATTTCAAAATTTATCAAATTAGACTGTTTCTAATATAATTAACACGTGTCTTTAGATGAAGTATTAACTGTGAATTATGAATAATTTCTCTCATTACAATTTAGATATTTTTTCCTATGAGCAGTGATTTTTCAAAATTGAACTTGAATTTCATTACGGAATCTGAATCAAGAGCAAGCTAGTACTTCCGGATATATACTGAAGTAAATTTTTTCATTTAAGAACATGTAGGACAGATAGAATAGGTGAATATTTAAATTTTGAACATGATGCTGGGACATTTTTTGACCGAATGAAAAATCATGGAACTTTGCAGGAGTACGTAAATAGAAGTCTTCGTGAATTGATTCTTTTATTTTTGAATTCAATCATTAAAAAAAAAAATGATAAATAAACAGGTAGAGTTCGTGCGTAAAACTGCCTAATCTCAGGAGTCATCACATATTTAAATTGACAAGCTTAACTATAAAGAAATTGCTAATAAACTTACAACCAATATAATCTTTAAGACTGATTTAATTTTTTGGTTTTTTCTTATTTTAGTTTATATGACTTATAAGACATAATTATTAAAATGCAGCTAGGTTAGGGTAAAAAACTGATTGTCAACAAAAAATTTAATTTACTATATATCTTCATGTAGGCCGCAAGAGAGTGCTAAAAGTAAATTATCTAGTTAAAATTTTTTAAGCAGTGGTTAGAGTATTTACAAAGTCTGGTAATCTGCTTCAGTGCATTTTACATGTGGTTCAAATAAACAAACCGATATATTAAATTATCATTTGTTGTCACTGGTCCAGACTGAATTACCGATATCAGACTGTATACCATGTTTTTAAGAAAAAAATATAAATTACATAATCAAATACTTTGAAACAGAAAATGTGATACAACATGGATTCTAAAATCATATCTGATTGAATTTTCTTTTATTGCGAGTATTTAAAGCTTAATAACTTTTTACTCGTTAAGATTACGAAAAAACTACTTCAGTACTTTTTTCTAGAGAATTAAATTTCCTAGAAGGATAATTGATGAAAAATACAAAAAAAAATTTTTTTCGTAGTTTTACCGGATGAAAACGTAAATAAAATTTTTTTACGTGTTATTTAAATGGGAAAATAACAATTCATTGAGCTTCATTAGGAATTGAGATATCAAGCTGCGCTTTGGAGAGAATTTTTTTCATACCTAAGAAAAGTTTTTGAGACAGCAGCACTTGAAAAAAAAAATAAAAATGTTTTTTTTGGACCACTCTAATAAATATATGAAATATATAAAAAATTGATGTGGGTACTCAAATGAAAGGCCTTGATGAGTGTAACATCGGGATGAGCTTATATCTTTAAAAATGTCAATCGTTCGCAAGATACAAGGTCATTTCGTAATTATTGATATTTTTAAAGATATAAGCTCATCCCGATGTTACACTCATCAAGACCTTTCATTTGAGTACCCACATGCATTTTGCTATATTTTTCATATATACCTATATATAATATATATAAATATATGAAAAAATGATGTGGGTACTTAAATGAAGATTCTTGATGAGTGTAACATCGGGATGAGCTTATATCTTTAGAAACGTCAATAGTTAAAAAAGTACAGTGCAATTCAACAAAAGTCATCATTTAAGAAACCAAAATTTTATTTATTTATAGTTCACAAGTCTAGGCAGTTACATAGAGACTGCAAAGCTGCTAGTAATAGTTATTAAATTTTCAAAGTTATAAATAATAACACGGAATAATGTAAAACAGTAAATTACACCGTGTTAAATTTACATGAGTGAAAATTTCACACGGAGGAAATTTTACACCGACATTTCACACTTACACGGCGGTGTAAAAGTCCCTGAGTCCAACTTTACACCGAAATTTTTTACAGGGTAGTATACTGAACTTAGGCAATGTCGCAAAGTTTCGTAATCACATCCGAATGTGGAATTCTTTTGGCATGGCAATGTTCATTTTGACTAATGTAAAATAAAATACAAACTAGGCTTGCCTTAGTTCGGAAAGTCAAGTTTGCCCAAACTGATTCTTAGGCATACCTCACTGAAATTCTAATCCGATATATAGTTAGTTATGCCAGACTTAGGCGAGTCTAATAAGTTTAATGCATGATCACAACCAGACCGGGATTTTTTTCGACTTGCCTCATATGGAAGTTACTTCATACTAAATGGTATGCCGGACTTCAGCAATGCTATAGATTCCCCTAGTTCCATCCAAATTTGGCAAGCCGAACTTCACCAAACCTTCGGTCGACGTTACCTACATAGTCAAACTTTCCAATTGTATAAGTCGAACTTCGGCAAATCTTTGGTTTCCGTTACTCATACTAATCAAGCATTCTGAAGGCTTGCCGAAGTTCAACAATGCTGTAGATTTACCTAGTTATACGCGAATTCGGCAAACCGAACTTCAACGAACCGTTGGTTTCCGTTACTTCATTCAAGTCAGGCTTTTCAATTGTATGTATGTTGAATTTCGGTAAGCCTTTAGTTATCGTTACGTATACTAACCACGCATTCTGAAGGTATGCCGAACTTTTAAAATGTCACAGGTGTCCCTAGTCACTCTTAAATTAGGCAAGCCAAACTTCGACAAATCTCTGGTTTCCATTAATCATACTAATTAGGCGTTCCGAATGTTTGCCGAACTTTTGAAATGCCACAAATGTCCCGAGTTACACTCAAAATTTTCCCTAACAGGCAAGCCGAACTTGTCCTTCACTGATTCTTCGGCATTCCTGACAACATTTTCTAGTCAGGTAACTAGCACTATTAAATAAAAATAATAATAATTGTGAATATTGAATTTTCACCATGAAGTTGATTTCATTTCCTGTATTCTTACCGATCATTTTGCATTGAAACTAATTAATTCCCAATAGGTTCATAATAATGGAATCTATAAGTTATATTTTGAGAAGATGTGCAAAAGATGGATAGTCGCAGTATTCAGTGACCGAAAATTCCAAAATTCATTGTTAAAAGTACGTGGGAATTGTGCATCAAATACAGAAATTTTAAGCAAAAGATATGTAGTTAGATAAGCGTGCTGAATCAGCTTCCTCAGATTTTTTTTCGGGACTTAAGGGATCAATTTAGTAGACAATGAAAATAATTTAGCCAAAATTTCAGCTTTTAATCATGAAAAGGTTTTTGAATTATTTAATAAAAACTTATTTTTTTTTTGTTTGATTTACTTCCCAATATTTACGACTATAAAATATGAAAACAAATTTTCTTGACATAAGAAAATATTTAGGAAAATAAAAATTTTCTTGGTAAAGTATAGTTTCATTAAATCGTAAAAGTTGTCTCATCAAAATTTTTTTTTGCTGTAAAAAATGCTACAAAAAAATTTCTTAGGTTAAGAAAACTTTTTTTTTGTGTAGTTATATATTTTCAAGTTTGAAGCGTTGAATCTCATCTTTTAAAGTAAGGACATTTTTTAATTTTTGGGAAAATTTCTGTCGAAAACTAATTTTTTAACATATTAAAACCTGGTCTAGTCAAGTGCGTTTCATAATTACAATTTTTTTTCGTTTTTTCAAAATTCCAAAAAACTTTAATCACTCATTAATCTTTTAGATCCCCTGTCGGTCACTCATTAATCTTTTAAACTCACTGCATTTAATAAAGAGAGCTTCCTTAAATTCTTTCTAATTCCTTTTTTAAATGAGCAGTGAGAAGATTTAAAAAAATTGAATTTTTTTAATTAAAAATATAATGTCGCAATGTTTAATTAAATGGTATTTTTTTTTAACTTCCTGCTAAGAAAATTCAAAATTTTCCACTGAAGGGATGTTATTAAATTTCGGTCCGATCTTCAAAAGTCGAGTTGTGTGTGTGTGTGTGTGTGTGTGTGTGTATGTGTGTTTTTTTTTTTATTTTTTTTTTTATAGAGGAGGTAAAATAGAGGAGGTAAAATACGTTTACGTATGCCAGGACTTGGTGTTGTTGCCAGGACTAGGTGTTGGTGCCTGGGTATGTCGGACTCAGAAGACAATATTATTTTGCAACAATACCGACTAAACATCCTCCTCTCTCGTTTCCCTATAGATGTTACAAGGAAGACTGGATCAGGACCGCGTTAGCATTACTTCAATCCAGTCCATGTTGTGCCTCACGACACCTACTTCTTGTTATTACTGGTTTCTAATCCCTTTCTGCGATTTTTTCTTTCAAGAGACGCTGCGCGTAGGCTACTACAGCTGTCCAGTTTTCTTCTTTTTTGATCATGCAGGTTACCAAGTTCTCAGGGGAGAGCGCGGTGCCCATTGTTTCTTCGGTGCAGATTCTATCGTCCTTCCATCGATCACACTCGAAAAACGTGTGCTCGGCGTTGTCAATTTTGTCTGGACAGTATTTGCACGTTGGTGTGCTGTGCAAACCCATCTTGAATAGATAGGCATTGAACTGCCCATGTCCCGTCAGTAGCTGGGTCAGAAAGAAGTCCGTGTCCCCGTGCTTCCGAGAAAGCCAGACGTTGATGTTTGGGATCAGTCGCGCTGTCCATCTGCCTGTCGCTCCCGACGTCCATCGGTCCTGCCACTCTTGCTGCGTTTCCGTTTTTATCCTCGTTCTTGCCTCCTTCATGTTTTCGCCACCGATTTTAGCGTCGTAGAGTCTTGCTCTCTCGAACGCTAATAGGTCGATGGGCGCAGCTCCCGCAATGACCAATACAGCCGCTTCGGAAACCGTGCGGTAGGCGCAGGCAACTCTGAGAGCGCCTCGCCGCTGCACTGCTGCCATTTTCCGCCGATAGGTTTTCTGCTTTAATATATCTGCCCATATTTCCGCTGCATAAAGCAGTAGAGCAAGATCACGTCAACTGGACCCCCTATTTTCCACTTGATCATAAAAATTAAGTTCATGTATCTTTTTTATAAGTACATACCAAGATAAAATGATCCCCGAAACGATTTTTAAAAATTTCGATTTTAACAATAATTTTTTTTGCAATGAAAATTTTAGGTACTTTTGATTAAAAAATGGATTGTAAATCAACCGTTAAAGTTAAATTAATGGAACTTAAAGGATTTGTTTTTAAAATGTTTATATTTTAATAAAATATTAATAACTAAAAATTATTTGTTTATTATCATATTGTTAATTAACTTTTAAGTTAACAAATGAAAATTTCACTAACTTCTCGGTGAAAAAATGAAGTCTTTTTTTATCGGTTACATGCGTTATTTATTAAAGTTTAAGATTTCAGAAAAAAATTTCACTGCTCGCGATTTGTTTAAACAATATAAATTAATTTATCACAGCGCGCCGAGCGCCAGGCGCTGTCAGAATACCGCGCCGTTGAACGTCAGACTATGTTACAGCTTCGATTAATTGTAATTAAAAATAACAATTAAAAATATAATTATCAAACAAATTTTATTATTACTATGATCAATATTATGACTAATAAAATAAGTGAATTATCTATTATTAAAGAAAAATAGAAAAAACGAACTAGTAATAAATATTAAATTTTGTAGACATTTGTTAACTTTATTTTATTTTTTTTTTAAACTTGGTTAATAAAAACTTTTTTATCTTCCGACACATTATTATATTATTAATCTTTATATATATTTATATATATATTTTCTCTGTGCGTGTGTTTGTCACTGAACTTTTTCTAAACGGCTGGACCAATTTTAATGAAACTTTTTGTGTGTCTTTAGGTGGATTCGAAAATGGTTTAGATTCACAATTCAGTCCACGGAAAAATGTTTATTTAATTAAATTTTTATTTATAAATGGTTCTTGATCTTTAAATGTTTTACATTGGATCTGACAGACAGTATCGAATATTCATTTGAGAAAAAAAATTATTTTCGAAATTCAAAAAAAATTTGTGTAATTGTGTTAAAATCAATCAGTTGCTAATTGAAATATTTTATTATAATAACGTTTTAATAATAATTTTCATCAAAACGGTCCAAACTGTAACAGCTCATTCAAATAAGCTTGAAATTTTTAAATTTAAGACATGTGTACAGGAAAACGTCTGTCTGGTCCGCTAGTAATAATATAGTAATATATTATTATATTATTAATAATAATATAATAATGTTTCGGAAGATAAAAAAGTTTTTATCAACCAAGTTTAAAAAAAAAAAATGAAATAAAGTTAACAAATGTCTACAAAATTTAATATTGATTACTATAGTTCGTTTTTTCTATTTTTCTTTAATAATGGAGAATTTACTATTTTTTTTTTTTTTTTTGATTTGTTTTAAAGTCGCATAAACTACTAAGGTCATGAGCGACTACGGTAGGGGGTAAACTTTTGAGATTGGAACTCGTTTTATTTTTTGGGCTGAGCAGAATAATACACTTAAATATTGAAAATATTCATTGGTGTACGCCGGATTCGAACCCGGTCCAATGCTTTGGTAAGCAAAGGCCGGATCCGATAGGGCTAATGCGCGCCTCTTTTACTAATTTTATTAGTCATAATATTGATCATAATAATAATAAAATTTGTTTGGTAATTATATTTTTAATTATAATTAATCGAAGCTGTAACATAGTCTGACGTTCGACAGTACGGTATTCTGACAGCGCCTGGCGCTCGGTGCGCTGTGATAAATAAATTTATATTGTTTAAACAAATCGCGAGCAGTGAAATTTTTTTTTGAAATCTTAAACTTTAATAAATAACGCATATAACCGATAAAAAAAAACTTCATTTTTTCACCGAGAAGTCAGTGAAATTTTCATTTGTTAACTTAAAAGTTAATTAACAATATGATAATAAACAAATAATTTTTAGTTATTAATATTTTATTAAAATACAAACATTTTAAAAACAAATCCTTCAAGTCCCATTAATTTAACTTTAACGGTTGATTTACAATCCATTTTTTAATTAAAAGTACCTAAAATTTTCATTGTAAAAAAAATTATTGTTAAAATCGAAATTTTTAAAAATCGTTTCGGGGATCATTTTATCTTGGTATATACTTATAAAAAAAATACATGAACTTAATTTTCATAATCAAGTGGAAAATAGGGGGTCCAGTTGACGTGATCTTGCTCAGTACCGAATGGACTGCTTCCAGAAGGACTCTCCTCTTTTTGGTTCTTGGTCCCATAGTATTCGTCATAATTCTTGCTAGGCTAGACACCGTCTTGCTGGCTTTCTGGCATGCACTATCGAGGTGTTCGCGGAAAGATAGTTTCTCGTCTATCATTACCCCCAGATAGCGCAGGGCCCTTGTTGACGTTAGCGTTATTCCTCCCATGTCCACAGCAAATGGTTTTGAGAACCATTTTTGGCGAGTCAGAACGACCATCTCGGTTTTGTGTTTTGCGAGTTTCAGGTGGTGTTTATCGAGCCAAGTCTCGACAGCATCAATGGTTTCCCGAACGAGTAGTTCGGCCTCCTCTACGCTGTCTACTATTATCGTGGCCGCGACGTCGTCTGCAAAGCCCGTTAGCTCCACTTGCTTTGGCAACGGAATTTCCAGAAGCTTGTCGTAGTCCGCGTTCCATAGATCGGGCCCCATTATTGAGCCTTGCGGCACGCCAGCCGTTATGGCGTATTCTTGTGGACCTTCTGTGGTTTCTGCTATCAGCTTTCTCTCGTCAAGGTAGTTGTCGACTAGTGCCAGATTCTCCGGCTCCACGTCAAATCTGTGCTCCAGGGCGTCCAAAATATCTCTCCAATTTGCGCTGTTAAAGGCATTTCTAATGTCTAGCGTGAGGACAAGACACACCTTGCGGGCTTTGAGGCTACCAGTCCATGCTTCTCTCGCTGTCGCTACGACTTTCTGGATCGCGCCGACTGTTGAACGTCCTTTCCGGAAGCCATGTTGGTTTGCGGCAAAACCTCCAGCACGGTCTATGTCGTTGCGAAGTCTCCCTTGTATGAGCTTCTCGAGCAGTTTTCCAGCAATGTCTAGCATACAGAGTGGTCTAAACGACGAAGGTGTTATGGGGGTTCCCTTACCTTTGTCTAAGAGAACCAATCTCTGCCGTTTCCAGACCACGGGAAACGTGCCAGTTGCCAAGCATGCGTTGTAGGTGTTCAGGAGTATGTCTGGGTATTCCAGGGCTACAGTTTTGATCACCGATGCCGGGATGCCATCAGGTCCAGGTGCCTTTCCTGTTTTGAGTGACTTGGCCGCGTCTTGTAATTCCTTAGTTGTGAAGGGTATTACTTCGCTGTTCTTAGTGTAGTGTTTCTTCTCCCGCGGTGGGTGTTTGGGGAAAAGCTCCGTTACAATGCTCTCCATCAAGGCAGGAGACTTCGGCGCCTCTGGTGAAGCCTTTCCAAGTCGTTTGGCGACAATTTGGTAGGCTTTACCCCAGAGGTCATTGTCGAGATCGTTGCAGATCTCTTTCCACAGTTTCGCTTTACTTGCTTTAATGGCTCGGTTTAGCGTCTTTTTGGCCTGCTTATACTCTTTTGAATACAAGTCCTGGCTTGGGGAGCGTTTCGTAGCTCTTGTTGCTCGGCGACGTAGCTGATGGCATATTTTGCGAAGTTCTGCTATGTCTGCTGACCACCAGTACGCCGGCCTGTGAAAGCTCTTGTTTTTCAGCCGCGGCATAGAGGCGTCACATGCGGCAGTAATTTCCTTCATCGTGTTTAGCACTGCCTTTTCCGGCTCGCTGCAGGTATCCGGTGTCGGGTTGTTCTGGAGGATAGACCAGCTTCGTGCAAGTGAAGCTTGCAATGCCTCTGGATCAAGCCTTTTGGCATTCCACTTCCGCTTAGAAACGTCGCGTTGTGAAACCGGAGCAAATGCCAATCCAACGCTGAATGTCACAAACTGGTGATCACTGCCACTGTATTCTTCGGATACTGTCCAATCTTCAATCTTGTTGGCAGTCCTTGGAGTCGCCAATAAGATGTCGAGGATGGATTCTTGGTACCCTGGTCTTCTAAAGGTCGTGGTGCTCCCGGTGTTCAGCACTATGAGGTCAAGTCTAGCCACGACGTCAGCGACCTCGTTTCCTCTGGTGTCGGAGAAAGCAGCGCCCCACTCAGCCGATTTAGCGTTGAAGTCTCCGGCTACGATAACTTCGCCGTCGAACTTAGTGACCGCATCTTCTATATTTGCGAGTTTCTGTCGGAACACACTAATCCCTTCGTTAGGTGAGAGATAGACGCTCATGAAGTAGGTTGTGGGGGTTTGAATCCAGACAAAACCTGCTTCACCTCCGCTGTTGTTGACGGTAACGTTCTTTGTGTTCACAATCCAAATTGCTGCCGTGCCCGTTTCGTCTGCGAACCATGTTTTACCTTCGATGTTTAGATATTGCTCGCAGATAAAGCAGACATCAATTTTATCTTCGAAAACACGCTGGCGCAGCAGGTTTTGCGCCAAGGCGCACCTATTCAGGTTGCCTTGTAGTATGCGTGTCATTTCTGACCTTTCGTGGCTTCTGCAAGTGCTTTGCGGAATACCTTACACGCTCCAGTGCCAGAAATATAGCATAGACTATCCTGGGCATCTTTTTCCGAAGCACAAAGGAAGCATTTTAACTTCTCCGTGCAGTTTACGGCCTTGTGGTTCTCTCCGCCACATTTGTAGCAGCACCTGCTTCTGTCTGGTCCCGCACACTGACGTGTTTGGTGTCCATAACCAAGACATTTAAAACAACGTGTTACTTTTACTACTGGGCGTATACGACAGTTCACCAAACCGATCCGTATACGGGCCTTGTCAAGGGCCTTAATCGCACTGGGCTTGTCTAGTTCGCAGAAGGCTGCCCGATTACCTCGTGGTGTGGGTTTTGTCAAATTTACCCGTTTGACCTCCAGGTTGTCAGTGAATTCACGTTTGAGTGCTTCACGGACTTCGCTCTCGGTAGAGATTTCATCTAAGTCGAGGATCTCGATCGTTGTTGTTGGTGTTAGCGTCTTGACTGTGCCGATGTTTGCAGTGGCTGCCCTTACTGCATCGGTGAATGCCTTGCTGTCTTCGGTCTTTCGAGCCATTTCAAGGAGAACGCCTCCGTGTTTCGTCTTTTTAATAGACCTTATGTCTACGCCCGTCTCGACAGGGCTTACCTTGGCCTTGATTTCCTTCAGGAGATCGGCGTATGTTCGCCTTTCAGCTGGTTGGACTAGGACAGTTTCAGTTCTTGTCTTCTTCCTCCTTGGTTTCTTGGAGCCACCGCTGTTTGGCTGGTCTTGGGTTGTAGCAGCTTGAGTCACTGGCTCCTGTTCTTTCTTTTTCTTGTTTTGCCGAGTCACTTTGGTCCAGGTATCATCCCGGGCTGTCTTTTTCTGTGCTGGCTTGTCAATATCTGAGGAAGGGCTGGGCGTGGACAGCGGCCTCTTCTTGTTGCCATCTCCTTGCTGTGGTAATTTCTTAGGAGTGGTCAGAGGTGGCTGCGATTTTTTGTTCAGACTCGGAGATGTTTGAGTCGTTGACGCCGACTTCGTTGATGATTTGTTAGCCAGCCTATATGCCGTACTAATAGACGAAACCAATTTTCTGATCTCATGGTGGAGATTCTTTTTGTCTTTTATGAAGTCGGCTAACTCATCAATCTTGTTGCCGAGCCTCTCCATTGGTGACTGTTGGCCGGTGACGGTCGGTAGAGAGTTCATTCTTCCTCAGTGGGTTTGATTAGTGGCAGGAGCAAAAGGTCCTCCACTTTTTGAAGGAATGTTGCTCAGCTGTCCGTTCTCTGCCATCTGGGCTGATTTCGTACTCCCTGTAACCTTGCTAGCATTGCTAGACAGCAGAGCCATGGGGTCTACTCCACTGTTCAAACGGTCGCTTAATAACGAAGAGTTTAGGCCCGTTTGCACGCCTTCCCTCGCCGGCACTGAGGTATCCATCCTCTGTACTGTAAACGATGTTTGAAAATCTTCTGACATTTCCATATCGTTGTTTGGTGTTGTTCATTTGGCACTACCCGGAGAGCACGTGTAGGGTGTAAAAGCAGAACCTACGGACGCGAACAACGCTACCCTCCGTGTGTGTGTGTGTGTGTGTGTGTGTGTGTGTGTGTGTGTGTGTGTGTAGATGTATGTGTGTGTGTGTGTGTGTGTGTGTGTGGATGTATGTGTGTAGATAAATTTTTGTCGTACGATTTCTCAAAAACGAATCAACCGATTGAATTCTATGACACGTTATTCAAAACGGTTTATCAAAACTTAGATATGATTAGATTTGAGAGTTAATCTATCGAGCCATTCCGAAGAAATTATTAAAAAAATTGGAATTTTTATGTTTTTTTAAAATAACTTTAATAGTGCGGAAAAATCATAATAGGGACCGAGCACTAACTGTAGAGGCAGTACACTGTCGGAAGTGGCGCGCCTTGGTGTTTAACAAAAGCACTAAATGGGCAAAAAGTATTACAATAGCTTATGTGTTTTTTTACTTAATAATAGAAAAAATAATAAAATATGATTTTTGACCAGTATTAATCGGTCGTATTTGGAGCAAAAATAATTCAGAAGGTTAAAAAAAAAAAACTTTAGGCCATGTATATTAAATGTGATAAAAGAAATTCAGCATTATTAAGTCAAATAGCCATGTAAACATAGCCTCCAAAGTTCAATTCCGCCTCTAAACACATCATACGCCTGTCATTTTTCTCTGGAGCACCACTAGTACTGAGCGAAAAATAATAAAATTTCACAAGTTTGTCAATTTGACGGTTCTGACTTGATGTATTTATTTATGTCGTGATATATATGTATATATATAAATATAAATATATATATATATATATATATATATATATATATATATATATATATATATGTCGTGATATATTAAAACTCTACAGTTGAAAAAATTTCAAACAATTTATTAATTTATTTAAATAAAAAATAAATCAACATTACATCACATGTTAGAGTTTAATATTTTTGAACATTAGCTTACAATTTCTTTCATCAGTTGGCGTGACAGTCTAGACGCTCGGTCCCTATCAAACTATATAAACAAGCGGGTATCTTTTACCCATATCCCGATGATACATATGTGTCAGTTACCCAAGTCCCGATGATACATATCCCAATTATTCAAATTTCGATCACACATATACCCAATGATACATATGTGTAATGATACATATCCCGATGATACATATCATAAAACAAAACAAAATCGTTGATAAATAGGTGGCGTCTTATTTTTTATAGTAATCGTTAAACAATAGTAATCAATAATAATGATAATAATTAGTAATTGTAATAATAATAATAATAACGATTCTCTCACAACACACACGATTTTTGAAAATCTTTGATTTTCTTAGCGGGAAGTTAAAATAGTAATTTATGTCATTTGGCCGCAAAGTGGCGGTTTTCTGACAACAACGATGTTGCGATATGAGCTTAAGGTTCGTGGCGGGAATGTACGAAAATGGACGGAATTTTAACGGAAATTTACGCTCGTTTTCGTACATAAGCGTCACAAACTTTAAAGCGAATATCGTAAAATCGTCGTTGTCAAAATCACCACTTAGTGGAAAATGACACAATATTTTTTGTTATTATCGCTCCATAAGTTTAAGTTTTGAGGGATAGGAGGCAAATAATGACATATTCAAATTTTATGAAGTTTTACAAGAGCAAAAAAACTTAATTTTATATTAATTATCTTTTTGTTAATATTTATTTATAACGTGGTTATTTTATTAACATTAGGTCTGCTCCGTAATAAATTGCCAGCGGGGAAAGAATTAGCGCCACTCAATAGTAACTAAGTTTAAAATTTACTCAAAATCCATCGGTCGGTACACTAGAATTTGATTTGTTTCGTTCTAAATTTCATCCGATTGCACAAGGACAGTACAGAAAAAAAGGGGGAAGTAAACTTTGCGGCCTAGGCCGCGGAAAAACGGCGGTAGAGTCTCTAGAAATGAGTATCTTTTCGGACGCCACCTAGCGCTCAAAATTTGAACTTTTGGAATGAGTATAACAAAAATGTTTTTTTTGATGATTTTTTTGGATTTACTTCGGAACCGTATATTAAAAAAATTTTTATAGCATGATCTAAAAACTAGACTAATAATACAGCTTGCATTGTTTTTGCTGTACGACTATTTCACTCCATTTTTACAATAATTATATTTGATATTCCTTAAATTCTTTGACTTGTATACACTGACTAGCTGTAACATCATTTTTTACTTGTTGACTACATTTCATAGAATGATTGTCACTGAATATTTACGATTGATATGAATGGGAATAATTACAAATTTTTTATTTTTAACTTCCCGCTAAGAAAATTGAAAATTTTCAAAAATCGGGAGGTTATTGGTTTTACCCCGTTTTGCGAAAATCGAGTTTTCATCAGATCTCGACGTTTTAAGGTCACAGGAAGCTTGCCTGACTATTTCCGCGATGGTATCCGTGCGGCTGTATGTATGTATGTATGTGTGTGTGTGTGTGTGTGTGTGTGTGTGCGCGCGTGTGTGTGTGTGTGTGTGCGTGTGTGTGTGTGTGTGTGTGTGCGTGCGTGTGTGTGTGTGTGTGCGCGTGCGTGTGTGTGTGCGTGTGTGTGTGTGTGTGTGTGTGTGTGTGTGTGTGTGTGTGTGTGTGTAAACCTCTTATAACTTTTATACGGCTCGGCTGATCGGATCGAAATAGGTGGCGATCCAAAGAGTATCAGTCCCATCAAAATCGGTTGATTCGTTCGAGAGTTATCGAAAACGAAAAATTTCGAAAAAAGTATTTTTTTCACATAACTTCGAGATTTCTTTTTGGATCATTTTGGACGAAATAAAATAATTATTTTAGCCCAATAAATCACGTCGATCGCCACCAAGAACGTGAAAATTGGTTAATTGGTTCGTGAGTTATCGTTGTCGAAAAAATTCTGAAAAACTAAATTTTTCAAATTTCTCTAAGATTTTCGGTTCAATCAATTTTTGTTCAAAAGTTTATCATAGATTCTGAAAAAGTACTTGGAATACTGCCCACCGCGTGAAAATCGATTCATTCATTCAGAAATTATTGCAGTTTGAAAATTCAAAAAATACTGTTTTATTAAACTTCTATCATCCTTTTGAGCTCGAAGAGTTTAAAGGCATACAAAAGCTATTTCTTTGAACTCAGAGAGCTCAAAATAACACACAAATCGTATTTTTGAGCTCGAAGAGCTCAAAAACGTCATAAGTGCAATTTCAAGCGTTTAGGTATGGAATTGGCGGGAAGTTGCAGGGATGGCCTTTAAGGTCAACCGTTTTCCAGATTTTTTTTTTTATCAATAAGCTGCTAAGTTATTAACAGCTTTTATTTTTTTAACTTCATTGTGTTTTTCTTGGCTTTATCGTTAAATCAAATAGTACACAGAAAAAAAAATTTCGTTCTTGTAACGTAACTGTAGTGTTACCACAACTATACACAGTTTACTGTTCGTTGTAGAGTTACAGTAACAAAATGTTATTTAGTTCTGATAACTCAATGTTGTTGAGCTCTCAGAGCTCTACGGGATTGTTCTCAGAGCCAAACGGTATAGTTGGGAGCGCTCTACGTTGCGCAGTAGTGGAGTGCGCTGACATATTTCATAACCTTCTAAAATGACAAACAGAATTATTTTGTTACTAATCCATATTATTAAAAATACATGAGGACAATTAAGTTTCCAATTTATTTATTTAAGGAAATAGGTTTTTTTTTGGTCAAATTGAATTTCGTTAGAACAGTTTTGTATTTATGGTTTTTCAAGGTTCATTTGTAGTGACTGTTAATTTAATTTATTAGTTGAATATATTGTGATAAGTGATAACTTATCGGAATACATCTACAGATTCGGTAGAATCTGGCGCCAAGTTCCATTCAAATCCGTTGTCAACGGAGCGCCAGACTACCGACTATGTTTACTGTAAGTAGAACGGTATTTTGAGGTTGCAAAATTTTATTTAATTCTACGATACTTTTTTTTCCTAAATTATATATTATAACAGTAATTCATACTTTATTTTACTGTTATTAATTAATCATATTCACTTATAACAATTAATCTACTTGAAATTACTAAATTTAATCAGCACAAACTATACCAACGCAAAAATTTCGATCCTGACTTTTTTTCGATGGGCAAAGTATCTGCCACAGACTAAATAATTCGAGAATGCATAGTAATCCTTCATTAGATGGAAAACTACGGTTAAAAAAGATATTTCACAGCTTGCATCTACACCCGCCAGGGTGCGCTGGAATTATTTTTACATAAACTGTAGCTTCAAGAGGATAGTTTGTTAGATTTAAGTTGGTACCAATTGTAAATTTTTATTATAATTACAAAAAATACTAAAATTTAAACAAAAACAGTTTCACTGTAAAAAAAAAATCGCGCCAAATCCACGTTCATAAGACTATTAAGAAAGAAAAATTTGTTTTTTTCTTTACAAAAAGATATAAAATAAAAAAATTAAATCATATTGGTTACTTGGATTTTTTAATTTTTTTATTTCATATCTTTTTGTGAAGAAAAAAACAAATTTTTTTTTCTTAATAGTCTTATGAACGTGGATTTGGCGCGATTTTTTCTTACAGTGAAACTGTTTTTGTTCAGATTAAAAAGATCCCATTTAACACAGAATAAAATTTGTTTTCGTTTATTTATCTTTTCTTGTGAATATACGGTAGTGATTTTATGTCCAATATTTATTGATATAATTAAGAAAATAAGATAATTTTGTGACGACCATATTTTTATTTTACAAATAATTTTTATTTGTAATATAAGTTCTATTATTATTTTATTTCTATTATAATACTATTCTTATTTGTCATATACAATTATTGTTGGCAATATAAATTTATTCTGCCGCATGTATTTATTAAATTATCAATGCTAAATCGTAAAAAAAAATTATTAAGCAGACTTTCAAAAATTTGTTATAGTCTTAGAACGATCCTGTAGAGTTGTGAGAGGTAAATAACGTTTAGCTCTCAGAGCTCAACGATGTAGAGTTGCAGGAGCCAAACGGTATTGTTACTATAAGAATACGTTAACCTACTGGAACTTTTTACAACTAACTAACTACTATAGAGTTCCTATAGCAAAAATTTTTTCTCCGTATATATCGATGGGAGAAGTAAGACTCTCGAGAGATTGATGTTTTATTTTAGATTATAGAATTTGGTAAAATAATCAACTCTCTCGTAATTCATTCACAATTGTTTCACTAACATGCTTTAGATTAGTAATGATTTTAACGTAATTAAAAATCCATAACAATAAAATTTTCTCTATACACGCAGAGAAAAATGTGGAAATTGTTCCTATAATTTTAATGAAATGTTTTCCTATACTATTTTAGGAGCGATTACTTAGATTATGGGAACTCTACCCATAATTTTTGGGAAATGTTTCTATAGTTATGGGAATGGTTTCTATAAATATAGGAACGATACCTATAAATATAGCTGTAATATCGGCATGATTCCCATAATATATCGGAATAGTTTCTATAATATTATACGGACCGTTTCTATAGTATTATGGAAATCATTCCTATAATATTATAGTTATAATGCCTATAATATTGGAGTAATATTTTTTCACACAACAGTACAAGAATCAATTTTCTAATCTATAGAAAAACGACAAAGTTTCTGTGACGTTGAAAATTTAATGTTATTACACTCGTAATAAAATATTTCATTGATCATTCAACTAATTAAGAGCCAGTTTTCAACCCAGGGCTTAAGTATTTTATCATATGGTGAATATATAATATATATAGATATATTCACAATGATAAAAATAATTAAGCCCTGGGTTGAAAAACTGACCCTTAAATATTGAATACTGAGGTATATAATTAATTGTATTTAACTAAAAATATTTTTTTTGATTACATGATTCTTTTTTTATAATATATAAATTGATAAAAAAGTTATCAGTAATAATTGAATTATTATTTATCGTATGACCATGATGAAATATCATATTATAAATGTTGCTCTGTTGATAATTGTTCGTTTAAAAACCATAAAAAATTCCATGCATTTCGCTCAAGTCTTCCATCATGTGTGAGTAACTTTCATATTGTCAACTATTTACTATGGATAGATAATCATAAAGTTAATGTAACTTCTGTATTGATGATACCTTCAGAAAATGGTTCCGAATTTCATATTGTTGAGTTAATTATATTAAAGATATTGTAAATGAGATATTTATCATTTCAACTCAATTTATTTGTGACTTCGATGACCACTAAAGCATTTGAAATTATTAGTAATTTCGATAATTTTACTTGCTTACCAATAAAATCATTTGAAATATATAAAATAACTAATATTGTTCATATAAACAATAAAATTTATATACCTAAAAGGTGGATTTCATTAATTTTCAACGCATGTATTGTAAATAAATAATTTGTTTAAAAAATAAAATGAAATTCCCGAGAAAAAATATTTATATATAAATTGGTTATATATGATTATATATGAAAAATGGCCAAATATAATCATATCGAATTATATATAACAATATTTAATTATATATTTATTACATCTAATTAATTATTGGGTTAATTTTATGGATAGAATATTTAATATGGTCCTACGCAATTCTGTGTAACCAATTAAAATGCAAAAAAAAATATCTAGATATAATTTTATAGCTATAACACCAGCGGTCACCCATCCAACTATTAACCCTGCTCAATGCTGCTTAACTTTGGTGATCTCCGTGCGTTTTGAAGTGTCTGTCTGCTGTGCTGCTGTCTTAGATGATAATGATTCTATGATCTACATAATGTATCATATGAGTTTATCATAAATGGAATATAAAAATTGATTTTAATATATATTTGGATAGTCATTATTCATAATTTATTTATTTTACCGAATTTCATTATAATATAACACTTATTTAAATAATAAAATAAATAATGATTTTACTATTAGGTAGTAATAGAGCAGACCAAAACATCTCATAGGAAATGTGACAAATTTTGTATTTCAGAATTATTTAAACGTAATTATAAACATCATTTTACACTTTTTGTGATTACCAAAAAAAAATTTTTTTTCAAAGAAAAAATTTTTATGTCTGTTAATTATATATAAGCATATATAATTATATATACTTATATATAATTATATATGGGACTATATACAATCTTGCATGGCTGTATATTGCTCCATATAGTCATATATAATTATATATAACCTCATATACAATTCCATATATAATCATGTATGATTATATATAATTCTATATACTTATATATAATTGTATATGGAACTATATATAATCCTGCATGGCTGTATATTGCTCCATATATAGTCATATATAATTATATATGATTATATATAACCTCATATACAATTCCATATATAATCATGTATGATTATATATAATTATGTATGATCATATATAATTTTATATAATTATATATGTGATTCCATATATAATCATATATGATTATATACAATTATATATTATTATATAGAAACATTTTTTCTCGGGTTGTAAAAATAAACGATGAATTTCCATATCTATTTTGCTCCTGTAACTGTATAGTGAGAAAATATTCCTTTTATTAGAGAAACTTTAGAATTTCTACAATATTTTTCAATATTATCTAACACAATAATAACTGAGTTGACATAAACAATTCAAGATTAAGTACACACGTGAATAAAAATTATTAAAAAGAAATTTTTTTACTCTAGTGAAAGATCAATTTTCATTTACAAAACAAAATTTATTAGAAAAAAAATATATAATAATTACTTTATATCTTTGGAGTGATTGGTTAATTATTATGAAAATAAACATTTTTCTATTATTATGTGTGGAACCATTCCCATAATATTATAGTGAAGACGCATATACAAAATAGGAAACATAGCCATAATATATTGAAGCTATTCCATTATTGTATAGGAACGTTTCCAATAAACTATGGGTATGGTTCCCATAATGAGCATAGGATTGATACCTACAATGATCATTTTATTATATGAACTATTCCCATAATGCTTTGGAAAGGTTCCTATAAATTTCTCTCCGTGTACTAGATATTGCAATAAATAAAAAGTTTAACTGAAAGTATGAAGATTCGTGAACTAATCTTTATTCTTATTAAGTTGCTTCTATTCGAAAATAAATATGACGCCTGAATTGAGTTTAACCTTAAAAGTTAAAGTTATTAACTGATAACAGATGGTTAATAGACATGAATATACATTAAATTAAAATTTTACACGTGAAATAAATCTTTTTTTTTTATAATTAAAAGTTCCTTCTGTATAAAAGAACCTTGATCTACCATTCTTAATAATTTATACAGTTAAGCTGTGGTATTGTTAAAAGAAAATCATGGAAATGTTATTTTTGAGTATTTTATACTCCTTGAATAATAGTTCTGGCAATATTTATTTTTATTTCATTTTTATATCCTATACCCTCAGCAACATGAACTCACCCATACTATAATACTCATATTTAGAAGCTTTGTATTTATTTTTATTCGCTTTAACTCTTATCCCTCACATTATACTTTAACAAAGAATAAAGTATAGAAGTACTCGAAGAATCACCATGAAAACATCAAAGTATAATAGACGTTAAATTATTGATATATAGCCTAACCTCGGAAAAGAAAATTATTTAAATACAGAAAAAAAAATCTGGAAAACATTTGACCCGTTAGAATTCAAAGCGCTCGAAAATATACCAGCTTGCGATTATTTGAGCTCTTGGAGCTCAAAAATGAAACTTAAGCATCATATTTTTTTGAGAAAATGGGTTGAAGGCTTGGAACCACATCCCTATAAGTTGATTCGTTGAAGAAATATTGTAAAAAATATTTATTTAATTAGTCAGCTATATTCGTTGGTTTTGCCCCGAGATGAGTTTAATAAGCTGAGTACGATAAATGTAGCAATATTTCAATCTAACCGAAAATTGAAAGTTATCTTTACAGATCTTTAAACGAAATCCAAAGTATCTAAATTAAGTATATTTCAATGAGTGGTAAATTAGTGCTTATTTTTGTTACAACCCCTAAATCCATAAAATAAAAATACAAATCAAAAAGTTAGCTCAAATATAGACAAACTTGAAAAATGACATGTCAAAAATATTCTTCTCCCATTACTCAGATACAATCCAATAATTATTATAATTATAGAGTTCAATTCATTCTCAAGTGACGTATTACCATGCTATCTTAATTGACGCGCACATGGATTTATGGCATATGCGATGAAGCTTACTATGAGAGTTATCAATAGCTTGCTGATAAGGTACATTTTAAAATATTGCTTATAAATAAGTTCCTTCGCTTCTATTCCGAAAATTTGCCTTGATTTATTTATCTTATGACATAAGACGACAGTATTTTGCCAAAAAAAAATTATTTATTCTTTGAGTTGTGAACAGTGCATCCTGCAATCGAAAAAAAAAAATTGCTTTCCCCAAGAAAGGTTTTCTTCTACTGTTCATGAAATACAATCACAATACTTCAGAATACAATCACAATTAATCCTTCAGAATTAAAAACAATGTTGTTTATACTGTGAATCTGGTTTAAGTCACACTGAGAAAAAAGTATTTTGTTACTAAGGATATTAGGTAGATTTCATAAAATCTATCTATTGCATTGGCCCTTGTGTCAAAATTCACACAGAATTTCGTTACTATATCAATTATTTAGTCAAGTAAGGCTTAAAAATGGCGTTGGTTTGGAAGTTTATATATGTATGTATATATTAGGGTGCTTTTTTTTTTCAACTATTTTTTTTTTCAGTCCCATCGTGAAATTTTGTTGCAAGTACCCAAGAAAAAATACCCTGAAAGTTTGGGCCCTTAATATTTATATTAAGACCTCGACCCAGGCGTTTAAAGATATCCCCTTTAAAAAACACAGGAACTCTGATTTTTTTGTGTTTAAATTTCTGTAGCTCAGCGGCATTTCATAGCATTGCTTTGACCATGGACGGGTTTTTTTTTCAGAATTGAATGTTCTACAAAAGTGTCCATTGCGGCCAAGCCGTAACTCGAACCGGCGAGGTAGTACAGGCCTCTAAACTTGATTTTTCCATGAAATCGGAGATATTTAATAATATTTTTAAAAGGTATTTTTTATAATTTGACGCAATTTTCGATAAACATTTGAAATTACTAAAAATTGATCATTAAATATCTCTGAAAATTTTGATTATAGCGACTTAGTGCTACAAACCTTTTTTGTAGGAAATTAAATTTTCTACAAGTTTGTCGTTCATTTTTTTTCTGTAGCTCTTGTCACTCACGAGATAACTGCGAAAAAACGCGAATTTCATGGAAAAATCAAGTTTGAGGCCTGTACTACCTCGCCGGTTCGAGTTACGACTTGGCCGCAATAGACACTTTTGTAGAACATTCAATTCTGAAAAAAATTCGTCTATGGTCAAAGCGATGCTATGAAATGCCACTGAGCTACAGAAATTTAAACACAAAAAAATCAGAGTTCCTGTTTTTTAAAGGGGGTATCTTTAAACGCCTGGGTCGAGGTCTTAATATTAATATTAAGGGCTCAAACTTTCAGGGTATTTTTTCTTGGGTACTTGCAACAAAATTTCACGATGGGACCGAAAAAAAAAAATAGTTGAAAAAAAAAAGCACCCTAGTATATATATATATATATATATATATATATATATACAAGGTGTCCCAAAAGTAACGGACGCTATTGTAGCATCTGCTGAAAAAAATATTTCAGAGACGAAAAGTCCTTAGCCATTTTTTAATTAACCGCATAGATAATTAATTATTAATTAAAAATAACGCCTCTTTATTTGTTAGAGAAAGAGCCCCAGTGTCCAGTAAAGTATGTGCCAAACAAAGACACAACTAACTGTATGACTAACTAGCTTCTATAGCTAACGTAATCACACACATTTACTTACACATTCACACGTGCAAGTGTCTCCTTATATTTTGATAATCACAATGATGGTATTTTGATTATCAAAATACCTGATACACAGTAAAAAATTTTTCGTCAAATTTAACACAAAAATTTGGGTAGATGACTTTTTTTACACAATCTGTGTTGAATCAACACTCTATTGTGTTGAATCAACATAATAAAATGTTAAATTCTACACACCAAAATGTTAAATTCTACACAAACATTTTTACACTTTACACAATGACGAAAAATTTTTTACTGTGTCTCCTGATTATCAAAATACTTTTTTCTCAGTGCAGAAATATTTCTTACTTCCATCAAAAAACATTTTCGTTTTGGTAAAAAAAGAAAGATAGAACATGACAAACTTTGTAATACACATGAATTATTTCTTAGTTAGAAGATAGCATCTGTGTCCATACCCGGACAGTAGGGTGGGCCCAAAATCCGCTTAGTTGTTCAAATTCTTAATATCAATTAAACCGTTTATAAGTCTTAAAAATAAATATATATGAGAGGCAAAAATTTTAAGTTGATATCTTAGTTACTTCGATAGGAAATTTGATACTCTACAAAAAAAGTCCTTTAACAAAATCATGAAAAATTAATAGTTTCTGAGAAAAGCGGCAGGATGGCCGAGCGGGCTAAGTCATTATATCGTTAGTTCGTTCGTGCATCATGTCGTGAGGCGAGGGTTTGAGCCCCGACGGTTATTATAATAGTTCCAAACTAACCGTCGGGGGTCGCTCCGGTAGCCGACTTGTACTGGCATGGGTTTTCTCTGTGGTTTCCCCACTATTCCAACAGCCATTCGAAAGAAGTGAGGAATAGGGTAAATGCAGTACAGGAAGCACAAGTCGGTCCACAGCCGCAAGAGATACGCAGTGATTATAAAAAAGTTGAAAGAGCAGATTGTGAGATCTATGTGCGAAATTCGAAAGAAAAATTTGAAAGGAAGAAACTCTACTCGAAAGAAAAAATTTGAACTCAGTAAATAGAGAGGCAGTACTATTGTGATGAAAAAATTGTAAAAGGCAGTTCTTACTGTTGTACAATGTAACAAATTTATCTATTTAATAGTTTCTGAGATGATGACGATTTTATGTTAAAATTTCACGTTTTTTTGCGATATCCATACTTTGTAACGATGAATGATACACAGAAAGAAAAATTTCTTGACGAGAACAAAATTTTTGGCTCAAGAAAATTTTCGGGTGCCTGAAGAAAGACCGAAGTTATGTTGGCCGAAGTAAAAATTTTTCTTGAAATTCTATTCTTTGTGGAAGTAATTTTTTCTTAATTCAAATTATCATAAATACTTGATACAATAAATTTTTATATTTGATCAAGATTTTTAGATACTTTAGGGAAGCAGCACCACCTACTTTAGCTGAGAAAAAAATTTTCTCGCCTTGAGAAAATTTTTCTCTTGAATATTCGATACCCATTTTATATTATTTTAGCGTGCAATCATACATATTAAATGAAAAAAAATGATTCAATACTATTTGATCTTCCCATTTGACATGTTAATCAATAAAAATATTAATGAAAATTTACTTCTATCGAAATATTTAATTTTTTGGAGCAAGAGAGAAATTTTCTCAAGACAAGAAAATTTACTTCTATCACGAATAAATTTTTCGGAGCAAGAGGCTGAATTTTCTCAAAACAAGAAGATTTTCTTGACTTAAATAAATTTTCTTGGATCAAGATACGTATTTCTTAAAGCATATATATTTATATTTATATATACGGTATAACGCGGCTTGTCACGACGATAGCGTCTACAATTCTTAAGGGATCCTAATGAAACTCAATATACTTTTTTTATAAACAATTACGAAAGTCAAGTTCAAATATGAGCTTCATTGATCGATTAGTTTAGGATTACAGTATTTTAAAATTTTGAAATTTTCATACTCTCACTAATTCTCTTTCAAATAATCTCTGAACGCGTCGAGATACTCAATTTCTGTAAAATGCATCTGAAAGCTGAAAAATCAAGCTTCAATTTACATGTTCACATGTTTTTCGAAATCAAAAAATATCAATCTCAAGATCATTTTTAAGAAATTTTAGTAGATACCATAAAAATCTGACTATTGCATTTGTCCTCATGACGGAAATTTCTCAAAATTTTGTTTGCTAGCAACTTACACCAACAAAGCAAAAGTTTTCAACTGATCTTGATGGAACCTTGTTACACATATTCTTCGGGTAATTACCTTGAACGAGTTCGAAGATGAGTTCGAAAATCAGTCAATTAGTTTAGAAATGGCGGCCATTTATAATTTTCAAAATAGTAAAAATCACGTTTTCGGTCACTTCATTGATGTATAACTTTTGATTGAAAAGAGATAGCTAATTTTTGAAAATTTCATGTTATAGCTCATGAAATTGCAATTTGACGTGTATAACATTGAGTTTTTGTCAATTTTTAGTTATTTTTAAAAGTTAAGAGATCTATTGAACCATTTTCAGACAATTTGTAGTACAATCGACTTATGAATGTTATTCTATCAAGAATTCTCAACAGATCCTAATGAAATTTTATACACAGATTCCTTGGACAATTAGCTCACATGAGTCCTAGGATGGACGAAATCAGTAAACTAGTTTCGAAGTAGTAGCTCTTCAAAATTATCAAAATAGTGAAATTCACGTTTTTTGTGGGTTCATTGATGAATAACTTTCGATTGAAAAAATATAGCTAATTTTCGAAAATAATACCTAAAATTCATGCGAAAGCTCTTGAAATTGCCTTTGATTTGGTGCACATAACATTGACTTTTTTTTTCTTTTTTACCTTCTGTATTATAACTAAAATTAAATATTTTTTATTAACTTATTTTTTTTTTACTTATTAATGATCAAAATATTTATATCACCGTGAATCTAGTAGACATAACGATTGATCATTTATTATTAAAAAATCATAAATAGATTTTGCTCACCTTCAAACTAGTCCAAAATAATTACCCAGTTAGCCAATACACCAAGAAAACTTTTGCAGAACTTCTTTGTAGTAATTAATTTAAAAATTTGTTTTTAACAAATTATGGTAGCGTAAATAAAAATAATTTTACATCAAATGAAATCTACCTACCATTTCGGGTGAGGCCGAATGGCATTTTTTTTAACTATTTTTTTTTTAAATGTTTATAAACAAATGCACTGATTAATACTGTTGAAGTAAATATTTTTTGTATTAAAATTATGGATATCATGGTATTTATTACATAACATGGTATTATCATTCGAAAAAATTAATTGATAATACTCAAAGAATTCTATTATTATATTAATTATATATACTGTTTGAGGATTGGGTCCCAAATATAAATCTGAAACCAGTATCGGAACGTAAAGTTTAATCAAAAGAATAAAAATAAGTAGCTGTGTTAAAAATTTGTTCTCTAAAACTATTTAGCCGAGTATGTTTATTTTTTAAAATATTTTATTTGAAAAATATACAGTTCCGAAAAACATTTAATAGAAATCATTTAGAAATGTTAAATACCACTTTTATATTCATAATTTTAAATAATTACTTTGTTATCTCTTCTATAAATGAATACATATAATTTAATTTATTTATTAATGACTTGATTTCTTTAATAATTTATGTCAAAATTATCAATGTTTCACATTAAGAAGAAAGTCTAGTTTAAATGTAAAAATTTATTAACAAAAATTTTTTGCTGTCCACTAATAAAATAATACTACGAATATTTTCCTAGTTTAACTTTCTGTGCGCCCAAGTCCAATTAAATGCTTCAAAAAATTATTATTACCGCCCAGCATCTAATTTAATATCATGATTCTATTTCAATTAATTATTTTATTTAGCTTACGATAAGCATAATCTTTACATTATGAAACTCTCATTTTGTTAGATGTTCCAGTATCGGGCCAACTATTGGGTTTAGATTTTTTTAGTGTTCCGGTACCGGGTCTTTTAGACTTATCCGAAAATTACTTTTGAGTGGCTAATCATTCAATTTATGAGGTAGTACTCATTATTTTATTTTCTTATAAACTATTCTTATAAACTTCTTATAAACTTATTAACTATTTAAATATTTTTGAAGTAAAGTAAACCAATCATATGTCCTCTGTCGTTCTGGTATTGAATTTTTTACCTTATAGCTTCCAAATTTCAGACATACAACTTAGATATTAACGTAAATAAATGAAAATCACATTACTCTCATTCTATTTTTATTTAAATTAATCAAATTTTAGAATTTAATTTAGGGGAAGGGGGAGGGGGAGGGGCAAAATGGGTCCCTTAAGAAAAAAATGTTGAAATCCTTAGTGTTTTTCTCTGGTTTTACTTTTTTTAAGTCCCTTGCCAAGTATTTGACCTTAATTTGCTCTGTTCATTGAAAATAAAAAATTGAAAATGTGGGGCAAAGTGGGCCACCTTCAGAAAATTTTTATAACATGAGTTTTTCAGCTTGGTTTACTTTTTTTGGCCTTTTACTGAGTTTATGGTATTAATTTTTTCGTGTCTATCGAAATTAAAAAATTGAGAAAAGTGGGGTAAAACGGGCCCCCAAAAAAACTCAATATGTTTCTTACTTGTTTTATGTTTTGAATCTTTTTATTATGTATTCAGCATAAAAAAGAGTTGACAGTGAAATTTTGGACGTTATAACAGCTAAATTTAAAGTTTTTTGTTGAATTACTATTCGATGAATTCAAAAAAATCGAATTTTTGCGCTGAAACATTCAATTTTTGAAATAGATTGCGCATGCTCATTCTTTAAATGTCTGTACGCATGCACACGCATCATGTTTGTATTTTTGACCGGATCCACCTACGAACATGTATTTCGACCCGCTGAATCCAAATTTGAAGTCCGTTCGGTCCGGTCACCCTCCAGATTTGAATAAAATGCAAAAAAACCCAAAAAAAAGGTAAAAAACTGCAGTCACAGTCACAGTGATTAAAAAATTTTTGTGGACCCGGATTGAGTATGATTTTTATGCATTTCAATCCACTAAATATGAAGCTGAACGTTAATTAGCCCGTTGAGCCGTCAAAATTTGAAAAATTTCAAAAAACAGAAAAAAATTGCAATAAATTATGAAAAATCGAAATTATCAAGATGAAAAAAATGTTTTTGATTCCGATTGAGTATGATTTTTATGGATTTTGTTCTACTAAATTTGAATCGGAAGTTTTTTTGCCCCATTAACGTTTCAAAATTTTAAAAATTAAAAAAAATCGAGAAAATTGCAGTTATAAATATGAGAAAAAAATCTATTAAACACGACTGTTAATGACTTTTATTTTTTACGAACAATTGTATTCTGAATCTGTGGAGCCATGGATCCAATGTGGTAAGTGAAAAAATTGAACGATTAAACGAGCACCCGAAGGCGTGCGAAGTTTGATCGTAATTATACTACGAGCCTCGTACGAAGAGATTAATAGTAATATTAATAATTTTATAACCATGTAGTTGTCTTTTTGGTCACTAGAGTGCACAACTTATTTAGAGAAAACTAAAATCATCGGTTCACCTACCTCGGTTACTCCCTCTGTTCTTCATATTTTAGAGATAAACTTACCTTAAAGGTTAAAATTTGGACAAGCCTTCTTTATATCCAGGGGTCGGGACTTCAAAGATCTTCTTTGAGGGTGGGACCTTAATCTCTTCGAACGAGACTCATAGTATAATTACGATCAAACTTCGCACGCCTTCGGCGTGCTCGTTTAATCGTTCAATTATACTACGAGCCTCGTTCTCGAGATTAATAGTAATATTAATAATTTTATAACCATGTAGCGGTTTAGAGACTTGGCCAAATTTTTTTTTTTTTTTTTTTTTTTTTAATATTAGTATGAAATTTATTGCTTAGGCTTTTTCATACAGAGTGTTTATATTACTTAACCTAACACAGCTCTTGCAAAACTTTGATTTTCTGCCGATATTGGCCTATTGTAGACCCTAGCGAACATCTCTGATCCTTTAGACCAACCTGCAGTCTTTCTTATCGACTCCAAATTGATACCTTTGATATAAGCCGCTGAGGTTGCCGCATATCGAGTAGAATGTCCCGAAAAAACTGTAGTGTCTATTCCACTCTCTGTCAGGACTGATTTAATCCACCTGCTAATAGTTTGACTGGTAATGGCCTTGTAAGGCTTAACAGTTGAAATAAAAAGGCTTTCCAGCTTTCCTCTTGCTGTTTTGGTATTTTTCACGTAAAAGTTTAGGGTCGTAGCTACGCATAATTCCGGTTTCTCTTTAAAGAAAGGTACTACCAGTAATGGTTGTGCTCGCCCTGGTCCCGAATTCTTTATTAGTTTTGAGATCTTGATCTCTAATGCATTCTCTCGGACTGTTATGTTCTTCACTTCAATGCTTGCTAATGTCTGCGCTCGATGAGCGGTGCACAAAGCTAGTAGCGTTACTAATCTTTGAGACAGCTTCGTCAAGGATAAGTTTTCTAAAGGATAATCTTTAGCCAGATGCTCGAGCACTTTCGTGACGTCCCACGTAGTTGTATATTTTGGTGTTGATGGTTTTAACCTGAATGCCCCTTTCATCAGTCTCGATACCAGTGGATCTGCCCCAATCTTAACTCCTGCTATGAGAGAAACCGCAGATCTCAGAGTGTTTAGTCCTGAGTATGAGGCTCCTTTTTTCTGCTTCTCTGTGAGGAAACGAAGCAAACCATGACTGTCCGGCTCCAAAAGGTCCAGCTCTTTCCTTGTGCAAAATTCGCTCCATTGCTGGAGCGCTGACAGATATTGTTTTAGTGTAGAGTCAGCCAGTGATGCTAGCATGATGTCTGCTGACTCCTCTGGCGAGCCTTTTTTAATAAAGGCTTGCCGGATAATCGTCCTGCAATCAGTTCTAGCGATGCTGCCCTGGGATGCTGCTTTGTCCTACAAGGAGACAACAATAGATTATTATTTGGTCTCAGGTATATTGGCTCTTCTACCAGAAGCTCGAGGAAAAACGGATACCAAGCTTGGTTTGGCCAATTAGGTACGATCACTATACCCGAAGATTTTTCCAGTTTAATTTTATTAAGGACTCTGAGTATCAGAGCAAAAGGTGGAAAAGCGTAGAAATCTATACTTCTCCAGCTGATTGTGAACGCATCTATCTCCGAAGCGCTCGCGTCCGAAAAACGTGAGCAGAAGTTAGCGCACTTTTTATTAGCCCTTGTTGCAAAGAGATCCAAGGCTGGAGCCCCGAACCTGGCTACGATTTTCTCAAATGCGTAACTAGCCAGCTCCCATTCCGTATCGTCGTTAGCTAACCTTGATAGACCGTCAGCTTCTACATTTTCTTCAGACGGTATGTACGAAGCAAATAAAAAATTATCTTTCACTTCCGCCCATTGCCAGATTTTGCGTGTCAGTTTATTAAACTCCGGGTGTTTAGTCCCACCCATTTTATTAACATAGGCTATCGCCGTCGTATTGTCTATTCTCAAAAGGATCTGTTTTCCAGTCACTTCTGCTCCTAATGACTCAAGAGCTAATTTTACTACGAATAATTCCTTGTAATTAATGTGCCATTCTTTCTGTTTCTCGTCCCAGAAACCATGTATACTATTCTGACCATCAGTCGCGCCCCAACCTGAATTCGAAGCGTCCGTAAAGATGGTTTTACTGAAATCTACAGATTTAATTTTGCTTTTCCCTAGTTGGACATTTTCTTGCCACCATAAAAGATCTGGCACTAATCTATCTGGTACTACCACCGTCGCTTCGTAATCAAAAAGATTTTTCCCTAGACTAAGAATTTTAAAGCCTTCTAAAGGCCGCAAATATAGCCAACCGTAGTCTACTCCCGGACACGCAGCGACTAATTTCCCTATTAGCTCTGATAGCTCTCTAATTGAGTGGCTTTGACCTGTCGTAAATGTACTTATTAACTTGCTCAGGCGAGCTTTTTTATCACTAGTCAGTTCTACTGATAGTTTCACGGAGTCTATGGTGAAACCCAAAAATTCACATCTGGTCTCTGGAGTTAACCTGCTTTTATTTTTATTTATTAAGAGCCCTAAAGACTCTAAAAGATCGACTGTGGCGGTTACATTCTCTGAACATTTCTCTGGGGAGTTCTCAATACATAGAATGTCATCTAGATAAATCACCGACTTAAAGCCTCTCAATCTAAGCAATTTGACTACTGGTTTTAGAATTTTCGTAAAAGCATACGGACTAGTACAAAGCCCAAAAACTAGACATGTAAATTGATAAATTTTGCCTTCAAATATAAATCTTAGGTATTTCCTACTTATCGGATGAACTGCTACTAGATAATACGCGTCTTCCATATCCAGGGTCGCAAAATAGACATTTGCTAATACTAAGCCACGAGCTGTTCTTAGATCTTCCATCTTAAAATGAGAAGTATCTATGAACTCGTTCAATCTTTTAAGATTAAAGATAAATCTATCTGAACCATCTTTCTTAGGTACCAAGAAATAAGATGATAGAAATTGTCCTTCTTCCGATTGACATTCTTCAATCGCACCTTTATCCAGCAATCTTTTAATTGCCTTCTCAAACCTCAACACCTCGTGGTCTTCAATGGATACCTTAGCTTCGCGCGCCTGAACTACCTGACGATTAAAAGCTATTTTATACCCCTTAATGCAACCTAATACAAACTCATTATCCGTTATTTCCTTCCAAGCCCTGTAAAAATGCTTCAAGCGTCCCGCTACCTTACTTACGGTGTTTATTGGGGTTTGGGTTTGTAGGTCTTCGTCGAAGGACCTGCGTTCTTCGGAGGATGCTGGTTCTGCCTGGCCTGAAATCTCTGGTTGGGCCGGAATGGCAGGCGACGTCGAGCTTGGCTCCAATTGCCCTGTTGGTAGTGACCGGGCCTGCGTCCCACCGGGCGAGATGAGTTTAAAAATTTGCCTTGATTGTTTAAGGCTTGAGTCGGTGTTTTAGCCACTGATACTACTTTGTCAGCTGCTTTGGCCGATTTTATATTCTCGACTAAATCCTTACCGAACAGTAATTCATCGGCGTTCGCCTTTTCCAGAATCTCTTTTGTCATTTTGTCAAATGATGATCTAATGGTTGCTTTTCTTGACAGCGATTGTTGATGAAAAGCATCAGCCAGGATTTTCGTTGCTTCAAATAGTTTTTCGAAAGCATCGTCCACATCAAGAGCCTCTGTCTCGGTGAATAGTGTGGACGCAATGGAGCCTACAGCCATCAGCGCTGAACCGATGGAGTTCTGAGTCAGCACGCGAAAAGTGTCTCTCTTCTTCGCGCTAACTGATAGCTTGGACTCGATTGGAAGATTAATTTTAGGAGCTTCAAAATCTTCAGTCCTTTTGTATTTTGTTAGTAGTTTGTCTCTGTCTTCAGAGCTCAACCCTTTCTCGGCCCAGAACTTCAGGCGGTTTTTTATTTTTGGATGCAGTTCTAATCGAAGACCCTTTTCTTCAGATGGGTCTTCTCCTAGAATGTCTTTCATCTCATCTGTCAAAAAGAGCTCCTTTTCTTCCTCTGATTTTTCATTTTCTTTACCTAAGGGTAAAAAACAAAATAATGATAAACATGTTCATTATTTTGACGATACATGTCAGCACTGGATGCGACATGTTTAATATATATATATATATATATATATATATATATTTATATATATACATATACATATACAGACGCGAATATATATATATCTTTCATTTTGACTAGTCACCAGAAAAGGGTGTAGAAAAGGAAGATAATTTATTTCTGGTTTTTTTTTTTTAAATATATATGCATATATATATACATATATACGCAATATAAAAATATATAAATATATTCGATTTTGTAGTTCTGCCGCTCGTGCAGACGCTACAATGTAATACCAGATTTATTGTTATTACTCAGTACATTATGAATATACACACATCATGTCAACAAGACATACAAGATGGCCCTCTTGCCGCCAGTGCAAGTGTAAGCCTGGTTTCGCCATACTGCGTGATGTATACTAATGCGCATGTCATACTATATATATGCAACGGCTGGCTTACCGTTCGTGTAAGCGCAAGCCAAGAGGCGCCATTTTTTTTTTTTTTTTTTTTTGGAAATAAAAATTTCTCAAATGTTAATAAATTACCTTTTTCTGCATCGGATGTCTCTTTATTTTTTAATTGATCATCCGTTTGACTCTCGTCCGTAGAGCCATCATCATCATGCAAGTCCCCCTCGTTGTCGATGGTTTCATTTGCTGGTGGGGTTAGCGTCTCCTCAGGATTATCTTTTGATTGTTTCAATTTTTTAACAACTGTCTCGATACTACTTTTGCCTTTGCGTTTAGACGTGTTGTTCACTCTTGTTCTCTCCATAATTATTTATTAATTATTTAAAACCGATAAATTTCTCACAATAAAAATTTTGATGTTTACTCTAGTGCACAACAAAAAGATATGAAGAACAGAGGGAGTAACCGAGGTAGGTGAACCGATGTTTTTAGTTTTCTCTAAACAAGTTGTGCACTCTAGTGACCAAAGAGGTAACTACATGGTTATAAAATTATTAATATTACTATTAATCTCGAGAACGAGGCTCATAGTATAATTGGGCTCACGATTAATGTGCTGGAATTAAAAATAAAAAAGTCAGTAAACATACGTGTGATAGTTGTAAATAGATTGAAATAATTATATTTTATTAACTTTTAGTAAAAACTGACTACTTGAAAACTTACTTTTATATTTTTAATTACTTGTAAAAATTAATGTCTTAATAACGTAATCTCTTAAATTTTAATTGTTATCATTTCTGTAAAATAAACAGTTTTTTAACAAAAAATACTGTAAATAATGCTGTTAATTAAATTGTGATCTAGTTTGTCCTTTATATAATTTTTGATGATTTCTACAATGCAAAAATTTTACACGGAGAGAAAAATATGGAAATCATTCTTATAATTTTAATGAAATGTTTTTCTATACCATTTAGGAGCGATTACTTAAATTATGGGAATTGTACCCATAATTTTTGGAAAATGTTACTATAATTATGGGAATGGTTCCTATAATTATAGGAACGATACCTATAATTATAACTGTAATATCGGCATGATTCCCAAAATATATAGGAATGATTCCCATAATATATAGGAATAGTTTCTATAATATTATAGGAACCATTAATATAATATTATAGGAACCATTAATATAATATTATAGGAACCATTCATATAATATTATAGGGACCATTCACATAATATTATAGGAACCATTCCTATAATATTATGGAAAACAATCCTACAATATTATAGTGATGATGCCTAATAATATTGAGATATTTATCATTACAACTCAAGTTATTTGTGTCTTCGATGACCACTTTGAAGCATTTGAAATTATTAGTAATTTCAATAATTTTACTTGCTTCCCAATAACATCATTTGAAGTATGTAAAATAAGTAATATTGTTCATATAAATAATAAAAGTTATATACCTAAAAGGTGGATTTCATTAATTTTCAACGCATGTATTGTGAATAAATAATTTGTTTTAAAAATAAAATGAAATTGTAAAAATAAACAATGAATTTCCATATCTACCTTGCTCCTCTAATTGTATAGTGAGAAAATATTCCTTTTATTAGAGAAACTTTAGAATTGCTACAATATTTTTAAATATTATCTAACACAATAATAACTGAGTTGGAGTAAACAATTTAAGATTAAGTAAACACGTGAATAAAAATTATGAAAAATAAATTTTTTTACTCTAGTGAAAGATCAATTTTCATTTACAAAACAAAATTTATTAGAAAAAAAATATATAATCATTACTTTATATCTTTGGAGTGATTGGTTAATTATTATGAAAATAAACATTTTTCTATTATTATGTGCGTCATTCCCATGATATTATAGGAACCATTCCCATAATATTATAGTGAACACCCTGGCAGATTCGTGGTCATGATAAAATGATCGTAAACGACGGTGAATGCACCGCGGATTCACAGTGTCGACAAATGATCGTCGAATGACCGTCACTTGACTATCGAACGGCCATCGTTTGACAGTGAACGACGAGTATTATTGTGAAAGTTTTTCACTGTTACTTTATGATTTTTATTTTGTATAGTTATCATACTTCACTCTTCGAAATACCAAATTTTTACTTGACTTCTCCGATTTTTTATCTGAGTAAAAATCATAGATCATCGATCGATCGTCTGTCATTTAACAGTCATTCGAAAACATATAAATTGTCAAAAAACCGTAACTCGGTGGTGGATGCACAGTAGTCTGTAAGTGAAACGAGCGTATAATGTCGGTAAGTCAGGAACAAGTGTTGTATTTTTTTCATAGTCTTAAATGAAAAACTGTAATAATTTTTGTTTATGAAAAATATAATAATATTGTTTTTTTTTTTTTGTTTTTAATCGGGAGATATTTTATTCAACAATTAATAAATTATAATTTATTTTCAACTTAACTTTAAATATTTTCTGCACGTCTAATATTTTCACCATAATTCAAAAATTCGAATCCATTATTAAAGATTTGAGTTTTTTTTTTTTTTTAGAGACGAAAACTTTAATTTTAAAATTACGGAAAAATAGTTTGTTATCAAGAAAAATTATTATGAGATACTTTTTTTAACAATTTCTTTTTCAGATCTTTTTCTATACAGTTAATAATTTCACCGTAATTTCGAAATCAAGATTTTCGTAATCATCAAAAATTTGAATCATTTATTACGATTATTATTTTGATGTCATGGAAAAAATATAAATTTATTTAAGCTATTTTTATCTGTACAATGAAAAAAAAATGACTTGGTTTTGACACTTTATCAGGTGACTGATTTAACCGTTTCGAACAGTGTCTCAGATAGCCGAACTGGTAAAGTCTCGGGCGCGCAACTAGATGAGTCGGGTTCGAGTCCCGATCTAGACTGTCCGAAATATTTTTTTTTATTTTATTGTCCGTGACAGTAGCGTAAAATTATCGTATTTCGACAGTATATTGAGCGTACAGTGTCGGTCATAACGTCGTAGATTCACTTGCGTATGCACCGTATATATTCGATAAATTTATAGTAGACATCGTTCAACAACGGTATCCGATGCTGACTGACAAACCGCTCGGTAAGAACGAACTTTATACGGTGAAACGACCGTGAAACAACCGTCAATCGACCGTGCTTTCACCGTGTCGCCGAAACCGCCAGGGGACGCACATACAAAATAGGAAACATAACCATAATATATTGAAGCTATTCCATTATTGTATAGGAATGTTTCCAATAAATTATGGGTATGGTTCCCATAATGAACATAGGATTGATACCTATAATGCTCATTTTATTATAGGAATCATTCCCATAATTTTTGGAAAGGTTCCTATAAATTTCTCTCCGTGTAGAACCCGTTTAACTGAAAAATATTCGTTGGTTTTTAAAGTCTAATCAGCCAATTTTACCTTCCAAACACTTTAAGTGTTGAAAATGTTGAGGGCCTATTTTGCCCCCAAATATTTTTGGATATTGAAAATTTTAGGGGGCCTATTTTACCCCCAGGGGCCCATTCCTTCCCCCCCTCCCCTATATATCAATTTAAAATTTTACTTCCGTACATCTACATTGAAAAAAAATTTTTCTACACTGCACGATACGAGATCGCTACTGTCACGATCTACACTTTACTATCTAGAGAAGAGTGAGGTTAGGAAAACTGTATACTAACGGTAGCAATACGTTTCGTGAATGGTACTGAATAGATCGTGACGGTAACTATCCAGACTGCTACTCGTAGCCTCTACGGATCGTATCGGTGACGATTCACTCTTGCTGTACAGTAGATCGTGCCGAGTAGAAAACTTTTTTTTCAGTGTAGACTTTATTATAATTTAAAATATTAACTAATATTATTTTTTATGTTACAGAACAAAGAATAGCGGTAATTATGTACAGCCAATTCGGAGTGATGAGAAATGCTAGTAAAAATTTAAGGACACTAATCAAAACATGACTTTCTTAACTATTTTATAAATGTAAACATTAAATATGAATATTGAAAACGAAGATTCTTCAACTTCGACTGAAGTCAAGTCGAATGGAACTGTAAATATAGGATTAAATCCAAGAACACCACCAAAGTGTGCACGTTGTAGAAATCATGATTTAAAAATTGCTCTCAAAGGTCACAAAAGATATTGCAAGTATCGAAACTGTAACTGTGAAAAGTGTATACTCACGAAGGATCGTCAAAGAGTTATGGCGTTACAAACTGCGCTTAGGAGAGCTCAGGATCAAGATACTTCAAGAGTTCGGAGACCTGAAGAGGTTATTCTATTTTTGTTCCTTAGGGAAACTTTTTTTCCTTTTAATTCAGCCGTTTATTGACAAATATTTGTCAGTTGATGATTTGAAAAGTTTGATTGTCAACATTTTGTCAATTACAGTTTTTATTATTTTTAAGACTAATTAATTTAATTGTCCTTTTTCTCAGCAGGTGGAACCTCGGCCATTGACTCTAGATCGAGAAAGACTAATTACAGCATCTCAATCTACGCGTAGTTTAGAGGGTAATTGCGATAGTAGCAGTGCAGATTCACCAATAAGTAATCATGGTAGTACTGGTGTCCATATTGTCAGTGTTCCAAACTTACAGAAGCTGTCACCAACTCTAAACAATCATACATCCTCAACTACGCAAATATCCGAACCGAGGAGTTGTGAGTCTAATTTATATATAACAAAAATTTTATAAAAAATATAATCTTGATAACTTTTATTATTTGTAAAAATTAAATTTTTTTAATAAGTACATTTAAATTTGACTATAAAGTGACCTACAATATTTACCGATCTCTACCAAATAAATACGAAATATTTTCTGCATTAAATTTTTTGAAAAATATTTTAAAAGCTGGAGAAATAACAGTAATTAATTGCAATATTTGTTGTAGAGAAAGTGGGGAAAATGAGGGCTCCTCACTATAATTTAGTCAAAAAATAAATAATTTTTGTTCCGTTAATTTACTATGATAAATTATTAGGTGAGAAAGACCTCGAAAGAGGAGAAAATTTGAACTAAATTCTCATAAAAAGGCAGGCATGAGATTCGAAAAAGAATAATATTTTGAATGAGCGATAAATACATCAGTGGATCATATTATAATTTAAAAATAAATTATAAAAAGTTCATTAACTATTTTATTTATATTATAATAAAATAAAAAAATTTCTCGATAAATAAATTTTTTAGAATAATATTTTAATTATTTTGCAATGTCTCGAATTAATCAATGAACAATAAGTGCAAGTGCTCATAACTTCTAGACTAATTTCACCATAAAAAATTTAACTTCTGTCAACTATAAACGTGAACATATTTTCCATTGTTTATTTTTACTTTAGATTCAGACCGTCCATAAAAAATAGGATTTAGGGAGTAGTAAGTTAATTACGAAAGCTGAATTTCATGCATTTCTTTCTATTGGAAAAATGTTCCTATCTCAAAGCAATTTCATGATGTGATCTATAATCTATTTACTGAGTTCCGGCATGGAAAAAACTTACCAAGATATATGCGCTCAAAAAAGTAGTAGTTCAACTATATTTCCGATGAAACCTAAAATATTTGCATTTAGAGTTACCATAAAATTGACAAAAATTCAACAATTAGTCTGTGATTTAAATAATTATTTATTCTTATGAATACAGCGAAGATTTCTAGAAGTATTGATGTGACATACTTGAAGTATAATTAGTAAACAAAGCTTGATATTCAGCATTTTAATGATAGTAAGTTAACTTCTTCGTTTTTTATCATCTAACGGAATAATCATCCATGCGATAAATTCTAATGGCTGCTGTAATCAAGCCATCGTAAATCATAAGTAGTCATACAGTTAATGAAATATGTATTATATATTATATATTATTCTCCTTGTTGTCAATAACAAATTTGTTCTCAATAAAGTCTCGCGAACAATTATATGTTTTTCGAAATTCAAACAGAAAATTGTTTCAGACTGATTTTCGAAATTCAAGATTTTACTAAGTATTGACATTCAAAAATTTTAAGAAGCAAACTGTCTACTTAAAGAAATGCTGAGTTTTCGAAGCCCCAAATAAAGTGAATCTTTTATTTCTTTTTTTAAGTACGAATTTTCAACTACCGTTAAAAAATAATTTTTTATTTTTTACGGACAGAATAGGTACCTCCTAAAAAAGAAAAAAAAAAAAAATTAGGAAAATGATTGACCCCAAAGGCCATCCCTGCAACTTCCCGCTAATTCCATACCTAAGTGCTTAAAATTGGCTACCCCTCTTTACATCTCAGAAATAACGTCTGATTTTATACTCGAAAGAAAGCCAACAAACGCGTGTAATCATGTTGCGCCCTTTTAACATGGTTTTCGGGTGTGTTTATGCTCTAAAATATAGACCAACACAGAGGAGATATTATTGTCTGTGATATGATTGCCGAGATATATTTGCCAAGACATTATAGACTGAGAAATTATGAGGGGTCACCCTTAAAATTGCACTTAAGATGTTTTTGAACTCTTTGAGCTCAAAAATACAATTTATGTGTTATTTTGAGCTCTCCGAGCTCGAAGAGATAGCTTTTCTATGGTTTTGAGCTCTTCGAGCTTAAAAGTCTGATGGAAGTTTCATGAAACACTATTTTTTGAATTTTCATACCGCAATAACTTTTGAATGAATCAACCGATTTTCACGCAGTTGGCGGATTTCGACGCAGTTTTTAAGCCTTATAAAGAATTTTTAAGTTTGAATTGATCAAACTAGGAATTTCGAAGTAATTCCGAAAAAACACTTTTTTCGGTTTTCTTTCGTTCACGATATCTCTTGAACGAATCAACCGATTTTGACTGGACTAGCGGCGATCATTAAAAGATGATTAGTTTTTGGGGTTGATTATTGGAGCTGTTTAAAAGTTATTCTAAAAAAACACATTTAAAGAAAAATTCAAAAAACGGTAGACCCTGAAGGCCATCTATGCAACTTCCCGCTAATTTCATACCTAGGTGCTTAAAATTGCACTAATGATGTTTTAGAGCTTTCTGAGCTCGAAAATACAATTCATGTGTTATTTTGAGTTCTCTAAGCTAGAAGCGATAGCTATTCTATGCTTTTGAGCTCTTCGAGCTCAAAAGTCTGATAGAAGTTTGATAAAACACAATTTTTCAAATTATCAAACCGCCATCACTTTTAAATGAATTGACCGATTTTCACGCAATTGGCAGCATTCAACGCAGTTTTTTCAGCTTCATGGAGAATCTTCAAGTTCGAATTGATAAAACTAGAAAATTCGGAGTAATTCCGAAAAGACAATTTTTTCGGTTTTTTTTTTCGTCAACGCTAACTCACGAATAAACTAACCGATTTTGACCGGACTGACGGTGATCGACGTGGTTTTTGGATGTTAAGAGCTAATCAGTTTTTGGAATCGATCGGTAGAGCCGTTTGAAAGTTATTCTGAAAAATGTCGGAGT
Organism: Cotesia glomerata; assembly: GCF_020080835.1. Classification (NCBI taxonomy): domain Eukaryota; kingdom Metazoa; phylum Arthropoda; class Insecta; order Hymenoptera; family Braconidae; genus Cotesia; species Cotesia glomerata. The sequence continues at coordinate 23,653,583 of NC_058158.1, read as the reverse complement.
TATGTTAAAAAAATCCTTGTTTCCAAATATTTCGTCGAGGATATCTCTCGAACCAATCAACCGATTCTTACGTTCTTGACGGTGATCGACGCGGTGTTTGAGCTCTAAAAATTATTCTATTTCACCAAAAACGATCCGAAAAGAAATTTCGAAGTTATGTGAAAAAAACACTTTTTTCGGTTTTCTTTCGTTCACGATATCTCTCGAACGAATCAACCGATTTTGACCGGATTAGCGGCGATCGACGTGGTTTTTCAAGCTTAAGAGCGGATTAGTTTTTGAAGTTGATCGATAAAGCCATTTATAAGTTATTCCAAAAAAACCACTTGAAAAAAAAAATTTTTTCTTAGTTTTTTTGAGATTTTTCAAAATTTCTCAAAATCTATCGATCCGAATCAGTTCAAATTCACAGGAAATCTAAGTTTGAGGGAACTCTTTAGAACGCCCTTTGGTAGGTTCCGATCGGTTTAGCCGTTCAAAAGTTATAAGCGATTCACATACTTACACACACACACACACACACACACACACACACACACACACACACACACACACACACACACACACACACACACACACACACACACACACACACACACACACACACACACACACACACACACACACACACACATACACACACAGACATAGTGACAACCTCGCGGGAGTAGTCAGGGAAGCTTGCTATGAGCTTCAAACATCGAGATCTGATGAAAACTCGATTTCTGCAAAACGAGGTGAAAACAATAACTTCCCGATTTTTGAAAATCTTCGATTTCGTTAGCGGGAAGTTAAAAAATTCTTGCTAAAAAACTAGAATAAGCGAAGGAAAAAAATTAGTAAAACGTTCTTCGAGCTCAAAAGCATAGTTTGCATTTAGTAAATTAAGTGCGGTAAACAGAGCTCGATAATTCTCAGAAAGAAATTCAATCTGATGATGAATGGAAAATGATTAAAAAGTCACGTTTTCTGTTCCTGGGAGCAGACATCCATGTGGAGACATCCATTGTTGATGGTGGTTACTATGTGTGGGCTTACAATCCAGATCACTGCTGTATCAGCTTGATCCGTGAACCAAGTTCTACTTCGAAGGTTTGAGTGTTGCTCGCTGATGAAGCAAATGTCAATCTTGTCTTCGAAGACACGTTGACGTAATAGATTCTGCGCGAGCACATACTTGTTAAGGTTTCCTTCGAGTACCCGCGTCATTTTCGTGCTATTGTTGCTTCTGTTAATGCAGTACGGTATGCCTTGCAGACTCCTGAACCAGAAATGTGGCCCTGGCTATCCTTGGCATCCTTTTCAGGATTGTACAAGAAGCATTCCGGCTAATCAGTAAAATCTACGGACGTGGTTTTCTCCACCACATTTGTAGCAGCTTTTACTCCTATTCGGCCCTTTGCAGAAGCGTGTCACATGTGCATATTCGAGACATCTGAGGCAACGAATTACTCTCACGACCGGTTGAATGCGACAGTTGACCCATCTGATCTTGATGCGTGCCTTGTCCAAGGCTTTAGCTGCACTGGCTCCATCGAACTCACAGAAGGCCGTGTGTTGACCTCACGAGATGATCTTCGTTAAGCTGATGCGTTTGATCTTCAGATTGGTGATGAAGTCACATTCAAGCGCTTCACGAACGTCTTTTTCAGTAGCGACTCCATCCAAGTCAAGGATTTCGATTGTTGTTGTAGGTGTGAGCGTCTTAACTATACAAATACTCTTGGTGGCTACCTTAACCGCCTCGATGAGAGCGCTGCTTTGGTCTTGCGATCCATTTCCAGCAGTACACCCCCATTCTTCGTCCGTATGATTGGCTTGATGTCCACGGCAGCGTCCATAGGGTTTATTTTAGTTTTGATCTCTTTGAGGAGATCCGCGTAAGTTCTCGCTTCAGCTGGTTGGACGAGGACGGCCTTAGTCCGTGGTTTCTTTCTCTTAGTGTTTTCTTTGGGACTAGAACTAGGGTTTGTTTGTTCTTTTTATGTTTCACTCGATGAAGCTGCTGCGTCATCAGGTGTTTGTTTCTTTTTATTTTTATTCCGTAACACCTCAGTCCAAGTAGCATCCTTGGCTGGTTTTTTCAGTGCTCACGTGCCAGAAGCTGATGAAGGACTAGGCGTAGAAAGCGGCCGTTTCTTGTTGTTGTTTATTTCCTGCGGCGCTAGTTTACTATTATTAGTAGTAGTTAGTGCCTCATGTTGTCGATTCATCCAGGAGGACACTTGCGTGGAGGACATTGCCTTATTTGATGTCTCCTTCAGAGCAACGAGGAAGCTTTTACACGCCAGATTGTACGCTGTTTTGATGGACTTCACGAGTTTCTTTATCTCGTTATGTACATTGTATCTTAGTCCGACGAAATTGGCCAACTCATCAATCTTCGCTCCAAGTTTCTCCACTGGTGTTTAGCGGTTAGTATTGATGGGTATGGAGATGATCCGTCTGCGGCCAAGGGCATTGCTCATCGTTTTTTCAACGTCCATTTCGAACAAAAGATCAACTCGGATCGTGGTGCCTCCGGAAGTAGCGACGTGATCACTCTTACATCTACAGCCATGGCTGTAAGGGTTTTTGGCCATTAGAGCGGAAATATCCATCCGTTCCAACCTTGCACACTCTTCCATCATCGGTTATATTTTGCTCCCATGGGTGCGGCGCGTTGTCGTTGGAAGTAACTACGTGTACTGCGCTTTACAGATCATTCCGCTCATCTCTTTCAAGGAGCATCACAGATGGGATTACCAGCCCTTCGTGGCGAAGGGAAATTTTGTCCGCGGAGGCTATTTTATTTCACCCCTACCCTCTGCTCCTAAAAACGGCGAGCCTTCTCCTATCCGCAGGTGAAGACGCGCCCGGTAGCAGTTTCTCATCAGCCTCAGGGTGTAAAATATGGTAAGAGAAGGGAGGAGAGGTAAAACGGGGTACTTGAGGAAATCTCAAGTTATTGGGAACCCTGAAATAATGAAAAAAAAAAAAAAATTATTTTCCGAAAATGAAATGTCGTTAAAAAAATTATATTTTCTTATCGATAAGTCTACCGAAGAACCCACACAGATGAACAAATTACCCAAAGAAAAAAAATTGTTAATCAAAGCAATATACTCCAAACGAAAATTGAGGTAGCAAAAAAAAATTTTTAAACTTTGCAGTGTTTTTTGACGGGTTTCACTTGAGTGGAAATTAATATCAAGATATTAAAAAAAAAAAAAAACTTTTTTTAACAAGATTCTAGTTTTTGGATTTCCCGGTAAAAATTTTTTTAGACTTATAGTTTTCATGAAATTCTAAGCAATAGCACGAAAAAAAAGATTTGTGATTTTTTTGCTCTCTCTTTCTTGGTTTAGGGATTCAGGAAAATTTTTCAGGCCGAATAATCTTATAGGCCTGAAGACCTGTTTATCGGTCCTCAAAATCAGTTTTATAAAGTTTCTTTACATAAATTTTTCGCGGAATTGTCTGACTCGATGAATAAAAATAATTTTTGTATTCTTAAATTGTGGTATCTTCATAACCACCATTCGCACGAAAGTTAAAGGGCAGCTTTAGAAATTGAAATAAATTATCCACAAGATTTATTCATTATTATTATTAATAATAATTTTGAACTATTATTGAACTAATATATTTAACAAAATTTTGAAGTTATGTTAAAAAAAATTTTTTGATTTTTTAAAATTAAATATTGCACAAACGCATTAACTGATTCTGACAGAATTAGTGGCTTCTGACGTAGTTTTTTGAGCACTAATAGTTAAATTATAACATCAAAATTGATCCGAGGAGAAATTTCGAAGTTATTTAAAAAAGTTACTTGAAATTTCTCTTCAACACATAACCCGATTTTGATGCGATTTACAGCAATCTACGTCGTTTTTTAAGTTTTAGAGCTGATTAGATATTGAAATTAATCGTTACATCTGTTTAAAAGTTATTCCAAAACAAAAAAATTTATTTTTGAGATTTCTCAAAATTTATTTAGTCAAATTTATGAGTTGGTTCAAATTTATGAGGAAGTCCAAGTGTCGCTGAACCCTATCGAATGACGCCAATGTCGTTCAAATCGTTGGAGTCGTTCAAAAGTTATGAGAGGTTTACACACACACACACACACACACACACACACACACACACACACACACACACACACACACACACACACACTGATATACATCCTCGTAGGAATATTTAAAACTACTTCCTACACGGAAAAAAAAGTATGGGAACTATTCCCATAATTTTATGGCAACAGTTCCCAGTCAATTATAGGAACGGTTCCCATGAATTATGGGAACTGTTCCCATAATTATAGAAAATTTTCCCAGAATTATGGGAACATTTCCCATAACGATGGGAATGGTTTCTATAATTATAGGAATGATTCCTATAAAATTATAGGAACCATTTCCATAATATTATGGGAAATATTCCCATAATGATATTAGTAGCGGTAGTAATAGTTCCTAGTAATGGTTCGATAGTAATGGTTCGTTACTAGTTAATTGTTCGTTAATAGTTCGTATGGAACTATTCCCATAATGGTATAGGAAGGATTCCTAGAATATTATAGGAATCATTCCTATACCATTATGGGAATCATTCTCAAAATAACATAAAGATAAAATCTTCGTGCGGAGTGAGTTCGAAATGATTCCTATAATATATAATAATCATAATAATAATAATCTATATTAAAAAAAAAAAATTATGGTAAACTATTGACATTTTTGAAGATATAAGCTCATCCCGATGTTACACTCATCAAGAGCTTTCATTTGAATACCCACATGCATTTTGATATATTTTGCATATATACATACATATAATATATATAAATATATAAAATATATGAAAAATTGATGTGGGTACTCAAATGAAAGGTCTCGATGAGTGTAACATCGAGATGAGTTTATATCTTTAAAAATGTCTAGTTCACTAGATACAAGGTCATTTCTCAATTATATGTTTAGAGATAGAGCATTTTCGAATGCAGCTTAAATATCTATCATAATAAATTGACTATTGACGAAAATGATATGAAACCTTGAAAAGGCACAAATTCAAGTCAAGTCTTTTGCAATGACACTAAATTTTACTAAAAAAATCGATTTCATCATGTGACTATCCAGGAGACAAAATTGTTCTTATTCTCTTAATAATATAAATTATTATTATTATTATTCAATTATTATTGTTGTCTTAACTATTATTGCCTGCCACATAAAAATCATGTTGCTGTCACGTGAAAGTCATGTATCTTTCACAGGAATGTATCATGTGGCAGCCCCAATTTTTTTTTTCCGTGTAGGATTTAAACCTATATATTGTGGGAACCATTCCTATATTATTATGGGAATGGCTCCCATAAATTATGGAAACCATTCCTATAGTATAGGAATGATTCCTATAGCATTATGGGACCCATTCCCATAATATTATAGGAATAGTTCCCATAATATTATGGGATTAGTTCCCATAATGATATAGGAATAGTTTCTGTAATAGTATAGGAATTATTCCTATAGCATTATGGGAACCATTCCCATAATGGTATAGGAATAGTTCCCATAATTTTCTTTCCGTGTAGGACCTTAAAGTGTGGAGATATGATTAGAACTTGATTTTCGAAAACTGGAGTGAAATCAATAACTTCCCGATTTTTTTTTGAAAATCATTGAATTATAGCGAGATCTAAAATATCTAAGAAAATGACGATAAAAATTATTGTGAAAAATTTTTTACATTTTACAAAAACAATTTTTTTTCTCTTAAATTGTAGAAAATGACGTTAAAATATATTTTAGAGAACTGTAAGAGCTTTTTTGGAAAAAAAAATTTTCCTTCCGAAATTTTTAGGACACTTCATTTTTCCCACCCTACCCCGTTTTGCCCCCTCCCCACTTCCCCTAAATGTTGCTAGGTAACATTACAGCCATGTCCATTTACTCAGTTCTCTTATCAATATATAATTCCTATGTTTGTTAACATAGCTAACATTACCATTTAAAATGGGGTGGGGGGGGGAGTGATTTCTCTCTCACGCATAATTCTCGATGCTGAAAATCCTCATTATTACTATGTAACATAATTATGATATGACTATTATATGTTGGGATAGGAATAATCTATTTTCTCTCCATGTACTTGAATATTAGCTAAAAGTGATTTTGCCGGTATATGTGTGAGTCAATAAGTTTTTTAATTTATACTTTACATTATTATTTGTGAAACTTTTTACCATATTTAGCGCTTCAAAAATTATGTCAAATGCTACAAACCTTATTTTAATCGATGAATTTAAGTGAAGTATATTGTAATTAAAAAATTTTAAATCATTTTTTTTTAGAACACACACACATAATTTTTTGCAAATTGTCAGTATTTCATTTATACAAAAAAAGGTGTTTCAATAAAATTCAACTCCTACAAAGCGAAGCGTTATAAATCGTATACCGCTTTTTATGAAAATCTCAATTTTCACAAAAAAGTGGATTGTAAATAAATACCGAGAACAAACATATATTATTCTCAATGGGATACGCAGTAATAATATTAATTGAGCACTGTTGTGATTCCCATGGCCATTCTGTAGCATATCTGTGAGTACAGTTCTGATCCTCACACTCGACAAAAGAGATTAGATTACGCAGGACAACGATATCACTGATACAAAGGTCCCTCTTATAATCTCTTTACTCTTCTTTCTCTTCAAAATACCTACATTTTATATACTATCGAATAGCCTCTCACAAATTTTCTGTTTGCAATACGAAGCTATGTACATAATATTGGACATCGAGTTATGCTTTCGTTTCTATGAATTTACTGTATGCGTGCATTTATACCGATATAGTTTGAATATAATGCTTATCTATATATATGGAGCATTCCATACCAAATCGGTAAGCTTACAAGTTTTTTTTTATTTTCTTAATTGCAAGCCTCATAGCGCGAAGCGCGTGCGGTTGTACTTTATACCCGACTCGTCAAGGATAAGCAATTTTGTGATTTTCAAATATAAAAATCATATTGCACTTACACAGTAAAAAATTTTTCGTCAAATTTAACACAAAAATTTGTGTTGATGACTTTTTTTATACAATTTGTGTTGAATCAACATACTAAAATGTTAAATTCTATATAAACATTTTTACACTTTACACAATGACAAAAAATTTTTTACTGTGTATACAGTACTATAAGTATATGTACACCGAGAAAACACTTGAGTTAAACCATCTTATACTTTCTAAAATTATTTAATGTTGCTATTTTGAAAAAAAGAACGTTTCGAAAAAAATTTTACGTGGACGTTCTGATATCACTCTTATTTTGTACACTGAGAAAACAATTCATTTAAATGAAATAAGGCTCGTTAACTATCAATAAATCTCTTATTTAAATATCACCAAAAATATTTATTTAATACAAATAAATTTATATATTTGAGACAAAGTTATAGTATATTTGAATGAAATCCAGATTTGCTTATAGTTAACAAATATTTCTTTGGTGCTAACAATCGTATATTTCAACCAAATTAGATTTGTTAACTATAAATAAATGGTATGTTTGAATATACTCAAAGCAATGATTTTTAGTTTTAGGTTAGGAAAGTTGTAAAAGTGGTCATATCGAACGTTTGGGGTAAAATGGGCACTTCTTTTGGAATTATTAATTATACTGAAATTAACAATGACAATAAAGTTAACCGACATCTAAAAATTTTTTTAATTTTTTTTATTGAAAAAAATTTTACAAAAAAATTTTTTTTTTAATTTTATTTGTAATAAATTCGAAAAACCGTAAGTGCAATTAAAAAAATATATTATTTAGTTCTAATTTAACACATTAAGAAAAATAAAAAAATAAAAAATGTCGACTAACTTTATTATTATAAATTAACAGACATCTGTAAATTTTTTCGACTTTTATAACAATAAAATTATTATGAAAAAATTTTAATTAAAAAATTTCACATGTTAAAATTAATAAAAATTATAAGTGAAAATTTTTAGAAGCATTTTTTTATTGTAATTGATTGTTATTAAAATTTTTAAAATTGACAGCTGACGGCTAAACTTCAGTATCATAGTAATCATAGTATTTTTATTACCTGGGAAAAAACCTGCATGCATGACCATGCTTAACCAAGCATGAATCAAGCATAATCATGCATAAGCATGCATGAATCATGGATGATCGTGCCTGGTCAAGCATGATTCATGCAAAGTCTTACTCAATCATACATTTTAATACTGGCTGATCATAAACGATCCTGCGGGACCTTGCATGATCCATATACAGTCATCGTCGAGTATGCACGACTGTGTACAATCAAACTGAAAGGTTGTGAATGAGCTTGCATAATAAAACATGTGCATGTAAGAAACTACATATTCATGCTTCACCAAGTCTAATCATGCACGATAACTTTCAACGCAGCTAAAACTATCATGCATGACTATGCATTGTTTTGAATAGACATGTACAATTATTTTTCGCCTAGCTTAACCATACATGACCACCTGTGAGTGGCCAGAATGATCAAGCTCGAGCCTGCTTGACCGTGCGTGACTTTGTATGATCAATCATGTTTGGACTTCACCAAGCTGCGCCGTGTACTTTTAGTTTTTACATTGCTTCATGTTCATGTAAGGGCTTACATGATTTTCCATGATTTTGCATTATCATACATTAGTCATACATAGTTCTTAAAATTATATTTCGACCGTAATTTTAAAGACGCATGGTTATTTATAATCATACATGACTGTGTATAGTAATGACTTGAACATTGGTCTATTTTCACAATTTCATTTTTCAATTTTGAAATTTTGTAATTCATAGAAATATCAATATTTTTTAAATAAATCTTAAAGTTTCTGATAGGAAAGTTAATTTATCGAAAAATGATATGAGACCTTTCTTGTAGAGCATTCTATTTTCTTTCAGAAACTGTAAGATTTTTTTTTAAAATATTGATATTTCTATGAGTTACAAAATTCCAAAATTGAAAAATGAAATTGTGAAAATAGACCAATGTTCAAGGCTTTTATTAAATGTGTCTTATTAAAAAATTTATATAAATAATCATTGTAACAATTTATCTGATAAGTATTTTTTAAAAGTAGCCTTGAATACTTAAATAAAGTTAACCTTGAAATTGTTTTATATGCGATTTTTATATTGTGAACAAATTATTTGATGTTATTTAAGTTTGCAGGGTTCGATTTATTCTCAACTACGAGCTAACATAGTCAGTCAAAAGTGTCCCTGAATATATCCTAGACATGGAATACAACATGATTATGATTGATCAGTTATGATCATGCTTGGTCATACATGATCACGCATGAGTATTTGTCAAACATGTAAATAAGCATGATCAAGACTGATTAATTATGATGATGCTTGGTCATGCATGATCAGTCATGAATATTTGCCAGACATGGAAAAGCATGATCATGACTGATTAGTTCTGATGATGCTTGGTCATGCATGATCTGTCATGAGTATTTTCTGGGAAAAAATGATCAGACCTGACCATGTCTGTTCATGTATGATCAGGCCTGAAATTAAATCTGATCATGCCTGTTCATGTATGATCAGACCTGAAATTAGACATGATCATGCTTGTCCATGTCTGTTCATGTCTGAAGCGTTAAATACGCTCAGGCCTGATCAGACCTGGGTGTATGATTATGCTTGAATTAATAATTATGTTTAGGCCTGATAAGACCTGTTCATGCATGATTAACCTTCTTAAATGTTATTTTCAGTCTAGAAGGAAAATTTTATCGAACTATAGACTGCAGTTCTATTTTGAAAATTAATTTGTTCCGTATGACGTATCAGTTTCTATCCCCTTATAAATTATAAATGTACAACTTTTATCAAAAATTTCAGCTTAAGCATAAACTTTTCGATTTTCCATGCCAAAACGATGATTTTTAAACAATTATTTATCAAATAATCTATCATTTTAACTGAAAAACTTCTTTCAATGATTTTACTTTCAAGCGCACAAAAAAAAATATTTATATAGTTACATAATACAATTTCTCAAATTCTTTCGTAAAATGTTTTATTTGATATACTAATATTTTTTCTTCGCATATAATTCAATTTTCTTCAAAAAAGTTGAGCTCAGCTTTTCTGTCCCAGCAACCGTTCACAGTAAAAAATTTTGCGTCATTTCGCCAAAAAATTTGGTGTTAAAAATTTGTGTGTTAAATATTTAACACCTTTTCGTGTTGATTCAATAGAATTGACACAAATAAGTGTTAAATTAACACATAATAATGTAAAATTTCAACATACAAATTTTTTAACACTATGACGCAAAATTGGTTACTGTGTTCCATTGAATACGCGAAAAAAAAATTATCTAGTAAAAGTTTGAGTTTGATAGCGTACAAATACCAAAATATATCAGATGATATCGATAGGCGATAAGTCCTTTCAAGATGTTTGTTATTAAGCTACGCCTTCGTCCATTGCGGTCGTATCAAATGCTGCTAAATTGTAGAACACACAAATAATTCTAAGTTTCCTATGCATTTTAAATAAAAAAACTTCAAAATTAAAAGAAAAAAATAAAATTACAATTACGGAATTAAACGGGATAGAACTCCGTTAACTATAAGTTATGTATAAAATTTAAATTACTTAAAGTAGTTTGAAAGATGTTCCAAAGTCAAGAGAAGCCATTAGGTCAACAGGTAAAGGATAAGTCTAGAGAGCGCGACGTCTATGGTTCAAATCCCTCTAGGCACCAATTTTTTTTTTTTTTTTATGGACCTGATTCAGTCAGACATGTACATGCCTGGTCAGGTATGGTCATTTTTCCCAGGTTTGCCAGGCATGGAAAAGCATGATCATAACTGATTAGTTCTGATGGTGCTTGGTCATGCATGACCATACAAGCTCATGTCTGGCAAATATACATGCATGATCATGCATGAAATTAACGCCTGATCGTACATGTTCATGCATGATGATTTTTTCCCGGGATAGTATTATAAGTAATAGTATAGTATAGGGTAGACGTACCGTTTTTGGCCACCTTAGCACCGTTCTTGGCCACTTAACATTTGAATTAATTTATAAAAAATTATAATATTATAACCATATTTTTGTTGAGTTTTAAAAAAATTATATTAAAACAAATTGAGTTTGTAATAGTTTATTAATATAAATTCATTTTTATCGTTTATTTGAACAATAAATGGCCATAAATGGTACAGTGGCCACAAACGGTACTTCTACCCTATATTTTTTTACGAAAATAAACTAATATTGTTATAAAAATATACAAATTTTATATTCAATAACACATTTAAAAATTTCCTGTAAAAGAATTATTACTTAACGACACGGATTTTAAGTTAAGAAATTTTTTTTTTCGTTCCAATAACTGCATGAAATATAAAAAAAAAATTTAATCCCCCATGAAAATAATATATATTTTTGATATATTAAAAATATATGTCATTTTATATTTTGAATATAAATAAAATATATTTATTTTATACGTGAAATATATAAAAATATATTTCACGTATATTTCAAATATATTCTAATTACAGTACTTTTGGCCGTTTTTTGTATATAAAAAATATATTTCTGATATAAGAAAAATATATTTTTTTTTGTATGATAAATATAAATGTCGAATATATAAAAAATATACTCAGAATGTATTTTAAGTATAAGCAGCTTTATATAATAAAATTATTTTCCAGACTATATTTTTTATATATTTTAAATATAATCCACAGATTCGGTAGAATCTGGTGCCAAGTTCCGTTCAAATCTGCTGTAAACGGAGCGCCAGACTACCGACTGTGTTTACTGTAAGCAGAACGGTATTTTGAGGTTGCAAAATTTTATTTAATTCTACGGTACTTTTTTTTCCTAAATTTTATATTATAACAGTAATTCATACTTTATTTGACTGTTATTAATTAATTATATTCACTTATAACAATTAATCTACTTGAAATTATTAAATTTAATCAACACAAACTATAGCAACGCAAAAATTTCGATCCTGACTTTTTTTCGATGGGCAAAGTGATCTGCCACAGACTAAATAATTCGAGAATGCATAGTAATCCTTCATTAGATGGGAAACTACAGTTAAAAAAATATATTTCACAGCTTGCATCTACACCCGCCAGGGTGCGCTAGAATTTTTTTTACATAAACTGTAGTTTCAAGGGGATAGTTTGCTATAAAAAATGCAACCAACGCAAGACTTAAGTTGGTACCAATTGTAAATTTTTATTATAATTACAAAAAATACTAAAATCCGAACAAAAACAGTTTCACTGTAAAAAAAATCACGCCAAATCCACGTTCATAAGACTATTAAGAAAAAAAAATTTTTTTTCTTTACAAAAATATATAAAATAAAAAAATTAAAAAATCCAAGTAACCGATATGATTGCTTATGATTTTCGGAAAATAAAAAAAATTTTGTTATAAATTTAAAAATTAAGAAAAAAATTTTGGAACGTACTTGGTGTGCGTCATTGTGTATTTCAATTTTTTTAAAGTCCTAGTAAATAGATTTTACAAATTTCATTAAAAGTAAAATATTTTGCAACCGCGCACACTAAATACGTTCAAAATTTTTTTTTTTAATTTTTAAATTTGTAACAAAATTTTTTTTAATTTCCGAAAATCATAAGCAATCATATCGGTTACTTGGATTTTTTAATTTTATATATTTTTGTAAAGAAAAAAACAAATTTTTTTTTCTTAATAGTCTTATGAACGTGGATTTGGCGCGATTTTTTTACAGTGAAACTGTTTTTGTTCGGATTAAAATATACGTAAAATATACTTGAAGTCTATAGGACAAAATTGACAGTCCGAGATTTTGAACTGTACAAGAAACTGGCCTAGTTTAAAGTTTTCCGGAACAAACATTGTAACCATGCACTTGCAAATGTTCTCAAGTTAACAACATCCAAAATCTCGGACTGTCAATTTTGTTCTATAGACTTTAAGTATATTTTACGTATATTTAAAATATATAAAAAATATAGTCTGGAAAATATTTTCATTATATAAAGCTGCTCATATTTAAAATACATTCTGAGTATATTTTTTATATATTCGCTATTTATATTTATCATACAAAAAAAATATATTTTCCGTATATTTTTCTTATATCAGAAATATATTTTTTATATACAAAAAACGGCCAAAAGTACTGTAATTAGAATATATTTGAAATATACGTGAAACATATTTTTATATATTTCACGTATATAATAAATATATTTTATTTGTATTCAAAATATAAAATGACATATATTTTTAATATATCCAAAATATATATTATTTCCATGGAGGATGAAAAAAAAAATAGTAAGTCACAACCGGAAAAAAAAATAAAATTTTTTTAAGATCAATAGGTAAATTAATATTATAATAAAATAAATATAAAAGAAATAGTGGTTGGTCACAAAAAAAGTCAAATGTAAACAATACTCTTACATTTAAAAATAGCGACACCAAGGGTAATTTACTTGAAGCGAGATTTGTTAATAGTTGACAAATCTTTATTTGAATGAAATAAATGAGTCGATTCAATTAAATAAACCAAAACGAAGTAGTATTTGATTCAAAGTAATATATATTTAAATAAAAGAAATTTTTTAACATTAAATAAATATTTTTGATTCATTTCAAATAAATCTGTGCATTTGAGTCAAACAAACCGTTTTCTCAATGTATGCATCAATGATTACTCCCGAACAAATTGATATTTCGAGACCGGGCTTTCTTTATTAGTTTAAGAATTCGATGAACTGATACCGCATTTTATAACAGTATCCTAGTTTACGTATTTTTTTTTTAACTAGAAAGTAATATGCGCGCGTAAACGCGCGCCTGAATATAGGGTTTGAATATATTTTCATGCTTATGATATATTTGACCAATCATGTTACGAATAGTTTTCAACACATATTTTTCATCTTAATTTTATTATAGAAAATTGAATTTTTATTAAAATTCACTACGATACACACGTAAAAAAACAAACGAACTTTTCTTATTTCTCGCACGTGAAAATTATGGCACCACTTGATCAAACTGGAATTTTTTAGACTGTGTGCGCATATGACAAGAAAATCGGGCACCGATATTAGCGTGCACTTTTGGATTTTCCAAATTTTTTTGGATATTTTTGAGTAAGGTAAAAGCCCCAATAGATGATCACGTACCAGTATATGATCACTCCATGTATTTGTATATCTATATTCACAAATATAGGTATACAAATACATGGAGTGATCATATACTGGTACATGATCATCTATTGGGGCTTTTACCTTACCCATCAAAAAACTCCTTCAGGTTAATTTTGAGATTATTTTAATCGCTGGTCAAGAGATATATAATAAAAAAAAAAATCCTTTCTTTTAACCAGAGAATCGGAGAACTAGAATTTCAAGGCTACACTGATAAAAGGATTTATTAACTGTTAAGAATTTAATTTATTTGAAGAAAATTATTTATTTTATTAAATTTTAATAAATATTTTTTAACATTCAATAAATATTTATTTGGAAGGAAAGTACATTTATTAATAGTTAATAAGTATTTATTAATGTAGTTGAAAAATATTTAATAACAGTTAATAAATATTATGTTGAGTGAATTTGTTTTGCTTGCAATGTCATAAGATATGAAGATTGCTTATAAACAAAAATCATCTTTATAAATTATTTGCATTAATTATATTACATTATAATAACGTTTCTTGTAAAATACCAAATTCTGTCGATAATAATTATCTTTTATATTTTTACATATTAAAAACGTTAATTTATTTAGTGAATTGAATTATGATTATGTATGCCAGCTAAAGGGTTATAAAAGGTGTCGAAAGAAAATTACTATTTTTGCCTTTTATTTTAAATAAATATTTGTTAACAGTTAACAAATATTCATTAACCATTAATAAATATTTGTTAAGTGTTAACAAATATTTATTATCATTTAATAAATCGTATTTAATAATTAATTTATGAATTGTTAATAAATATTTGTTAAATCCTATGATATTAAGAAATCATTTATTAACATTTAATGAAGCTTATTAAATATAAACAAATCCTTCTATCAGTGTATTAATTTTTGAGAAAAGTATATCGATGGGTTATTTCACGTCAGATCAACCATTTTTGAACCTCATCCTATTAGATTTTGCTAAGAATTGTGACAGAAAGAAAAAAAATATTTAAAAATTAAGGAAAGAAAAAAGGAGAAAAAGAAAAAAAAAATTAGGAAAACGGTTGACCCTGAAGACCATCCCTGCAACTTCCCGCTAATTCCATACCTGGATGCTTAAAATTGCACTTATGCCGTTTTTGAGCGCTCTTCGAGCTCAAAAATACAGTTTATGTGTTGTTTTGAGCTCTCCAAGCTCAAACAGATAATATTTCTATGCTTTTAAGCTCTTCGAGCTTAGAAGTCTAATAAAAGTTTGATAAAACACTATTTTTTGAGTTTTCAAACCGCAATAACTTTTGAATGAATGAACCGATTTTTACGCGGTTGGCGGCATTCGACGCAGTTTTATCAGCCTCATCAATAATTTTCAGGTTTTATTGATCGAACGAAAAATTTCGGAGTACTTTCAAAAAAACACTTTTTCGGTTTTCTTTCGTTCACGATATCTCTCGAACGAATTAACCGATTTCGACCAGCTTCGTGCCGATCGACGTGGTTTTTTATTGTCTAGAGCTGATTAGTTTTTGGAATCGATCGGTGAAGCCGTTTAAAAGTTATCCGAAAAAAACCACATTTGAAAAAATTTTTTTTCTTAGTTTTTTTAAGATTTCTCAAAATCTACTGATCCGAATCGGTCTAAATCATACTCAAAATCTAAGGTTGGCCAAGCCTTTTCAAATGGCACCAACCGCGATAAAATCGGATGAGCCGTTCAAAAGTTATAAGCGGTTCACATACACACACACACACACACACACACACACACACACACACACACACACACACACACACACACACACAGTGACAACCTCGCGGGAGTAGTCAGGGAAGCTTCCTATGACCTTCAAACGTCGAGATCTGATGAAAACTCGATTTTTGCAAAACGGGGTGAAAACAATAACTTCCCGATTTTTGATAATCTTCGATTTTCTTAGCGGGAAGTTAATATACAAAAGAATTTTTGACCGTCATCAGACCGCTCTAAAGAGGGAAGCTGGAGAAAGTTGTGAAATCCCACTAAAGGCAATCAAAATTCGTAAAGCCTTTAGGGGTACGCAGACAGCCACAGTGTTACTACCAGCAGCTGCAGCACAAAAGTTACTGGAGGGAAACTGCAAAATAAGGATCGGCTGGGTCAATTGCCGAATGAGAGCACCGAAGAGACCCATACAATGCTTCAAATGCTGGCACTTTGGGCACTTCGGGCACTTTGGGCACTTCGGATCTTAGTGCAAAAGCGAAGTCGACCGGTCTAAGCACTGCATAAGGTGCGAAAAAGAAGGACACAAAATTACTGATTGTAAAAATCCAGCTAAATGTGCACTGTGTGTTGAACAGCACGGCGTAGAAAAGGCGGCTCACCATGTAGGCACGAACAGATGCCCCGTCTTCCAAGAAGCGATCCAGAAGATAACGAAGCCAAGAACATGAAGATATTGCAGGTCAACCTCAATCATTGTGAGGCTGCGCATGACCTGCTCATGCAAACTGTCCGCGAATTAGAGGTAGACGTAGCACTTATAAGTAAGCCTTATAGACACCTGAGTAACCAACCCTGGGAATCCGACAGCACTAACAAAGCCGTCATCTGGTCCTGCGGTAAATGTCCTTTTCAGAGAACAGTCAACAATAAAGAAGCCAGCTTCGTAGCAGCATGGGTAGATGGCCTCCGTTTCTACAGTTGCTATGCACCACCTAGTCTCTCTAATGAACAGTTTGAAGACTTCCTTGATCGGCTAACTGAGGACGCAAGAAAACACTTTCCCGTGGCAATAGCTGGTGACTTCAATTCCTGGGCAGCAGACTGGGGCAGCAAGTTCACTAATACACGTGGAAAAGCACTTCTCGAGGCGATGGCCACACTGGACGTGATCCTTCTTAACACCGGTGACACGCCAACGTATACTAAGGGAGAGGCAAACTCAATTGTCGACCTTACATTTGTCAGCAGTTGCTTAGCTCGAAGAGGTTTTTCTTGGAAAGTATTGAACATCTACACAGCCAGTGACCATAGTGCGATACTATGAGAAATATCAATTGGCCAGAATCTAACAAGAGTCAACAGTAACGCCAGCGCGGTTGGGTGGACAGTTAAATCTCTCAACCTCACTGCTTTAGTAGTAGCCCTAGAGTGCGATCCGATCATCGTAGAAACTGCTGAAGAGAAGACCAAGAACCTAATGAGAAGAGTCACCCAGGCTTGCGACGCCAGTATGTCTCGGAAACGTGGCATGAATTCAAGACCTTCGGTGCACTGGTGGAACGATCACATTAGCATTCTACGTTCAGAGTGTCTTAAAAAAAGAAGAAAATCTCAGCGTGGCTACAGACGACCTGACTCTACAGAGCTGTTGGCAGAGTATAAAAAGGCCCGTCGAGAACTAAACAGAGCCATTAAAGAAAGCAAAAGACGCTGCTGGAAGGAACTGGTCGCAGAAGTAAAGAAAGATCCATGGGGCAGACCGTATAAGGTGGTTATGACCCACCTGAAATGCCAGCCAATGCCATCACCGACGTGTCCACAGCTCCTAGAGAAAACTGTTACTGCGCTGTTTCCCCAACAGCCGGTATTCACCTACAAGTTGGAGCAGCTCAACCCTGAAGACATCCCAACTATCACGTTGGACGAGTTGATAGAGGCACGCAATCGAGTAGGGAATAATAAGACGCCGGGAATGGACGGAATCCCTAATATTGCCCTGAAATCAATCCTTAGGGCAGCACCGGCATTATTCCTGGACGTTTACGATACATGCCTGAAGGAAGAGACTTTTCCCCAGAAGTGGAAACAGCAACGGCTAGTGCTACTCCCGAAGGGGAAAAAGCCGCCAGAAGAACCGTCATCCTATCGACCACTCTGCATGTTAGACACGGCTGGCAAGATATTCGAGCGCATAATTCATCAGAGAATAGAGGCTGTAGTCAATCCACTCCTGGCAGAGAACCAGTTTGGTTTCCGAAAAGGACGGTCAACTCTGGATGCGATCAAATTGGTTGTTAATACAGCCAAGGATGCAATCGCCGGAACGAGATGGAAGGGTGGAAAGAAGAAATACTGTTTGGTGGCTGCTTTGGACATCAAGAATGCCTTCAACTCCGCTAACTGGGACTGCGTTATGCGGGCTCTAGAAGAAAAAAAACGTACCAGGATACTTTCGCAGAATGGTAGCAAGCTACTTCACGAATCGGGTTCTAAAATATGACACGAAGAACGGTACGGAAGTGTACGAAATCTCCGGAGGAGTGCCACAGGGATCAGTTTTAGGTCCTCTGCTATGGAGCATCATGTATGATGGCCTCCTGAGAATAGCATTGCCCACGGGAGTCAAACTTGTATCATATGCGAATGACGTAGCTGTCGTGATCGTCGCAAAGCACCTCGAAGAGATAGAAATGGCATTTGATATTACATTCAGAGTCAATTTGTGGATGGACATGATGAACTTGCAACTAGCCAAACATAAAACCGAGGCAGTGCTCATGACTCATAGAAAAACGGTAGAAACCATCAAGTTGAGAGTCGGAGAACAAGAAATAACATCACAACCATTTATCCGTTATCTGGGAGTGATGCTGGATGCCCGACTCAACTTCAAGCAGCAGGTGGAACACGTCAGTGCGAAAGCGTCAGTAGTGAGGGCTAGTCTCGCACGGCTGATGCCTAACATCGGAGGCCCAATGCAGAGCAGGAGGCTACTATTGTCATCAGTAGTCACATCAGTGCTCACTTACGGAATATCCATTTGGGCTGATGCACTGGAAACCCAGAAATCATGGAGAAAAGCTGGACCAGTATATCGACTGAGTGCCCTACGAGTAGCTAGTGCCTTCCACACTATATCAGAAGAAGCAGTGTGCGTCATTGCCGGAACCCTACCTCTTAGAGTTCTAGCAGAGGAAAGACGAGCCCTTTACCAACTAAAAAGGTCAACTGCACTGAGCCCTGAAGAACTTAGAATTGAAGAACGGCAGAACAGCATAGGCCGATGGCAACTACAATGGGATGCTGCAGAGAAGGGTAGGTGGACGCACCACCTCATACCTCGGATCGACATTTGTCTTAACCGAAATCACGGCGAGGTCAATTACTATCTTACGCAGATGTTGTCGGGACACGGGTGTTTTCGAGAGTATCTACACCGCTTTAAGCACGATGACTCTTCGGAGTGCCCGTCCTGCCCAGGAGTTGCTGAAGATGCGGAGCACGTCTTCTTTGTATGTCCTCGTTTCGATCCATAGCGTAAAGAGTTGGAGAGGATCCTGAATCAGAGAATGCAACCAGATTCACTAGTGGAAGCAATGTTGTCATCAGAAGCTGCCTGGAACGCTACCAACACGTTTGCAACAGAAGTCCTCAAAGACTTGCGTTCCACCGAAAGAAGAAGAGCAAATATCAGAAGATAGAAGAAAGGTAGTTAACACCTTAGCCACTAGAAGGAAGTGCAGTAGCTAGTTCCTCCCCTCACGAAGTAATGCCTGACGGCGGTTCCCATGAGGGATTAGAGGAAAGAAGAAAAGGGGTTTAGGGTTTAGTGAGTAGGGGCGTTAGCGTCGAGTTTTAGTATGACGCTGCGTCGAGTCTTCACATATCCAGGCGAAACAGCTATGCCTGAAATCTGAAAAAAGGATTCCCCCCTCTGAAAAAAAAAAAAAATACACACACACACACACATACACACACACATACTATGTATGTATACATACATACATACAGACATAATGAAACCCTCGCGGGAATAGTCAGGGAAGCTTCCTAGGACCTCAAAACGTCGAGATCTGATGAAAACTCGATTTTCAAAAAACGGGGTAAAACCAATAACTTCCCGATTTTTGAAAATTTTCAATTTTCTTAGCGGGAAATTAAAAATTTTCTTCACAAAAAAAAATTTTTTTTTGTAAAGAAACAAAATAAATCAATTTTCAATTTTTCTGAAGATTGCAGCACGATAATGGATAAAATCTTATTCCTTTAATTTTTGCAAAATTTTAAATGCTCGGGGCGGAAAAACTACTCAATGGATCAATCTGAAAATTAACAGGGTTTTTAGGGGTACATTGAGGTGTAAAAATTTCTGCAATGTCTAGCTTCCCCGTCGATATTTGTTAAAATACAGTCGATTAACCAAAATAAGGGAAAAAACCACTTTTTTCAACTTTCTTTAAAGCAGTATCGTACATCGATAAGATTTTTTTTCTCACCTCACTTCCGTCGAGGAGAAAAATAGTATACACACCACGGGCAGTAAATAAGAAAGCCTCAGATCACATGTTTATTGACCTCGGCTTCGCCTCGGACAACAATTACTTGTGATCTGAGACATTTCTTATTTTACTGCCCTAGATGTGTAATATACTATTTTTCTGGAATTTTTTAATGAGATTTTACTGGAAATTTCTTCCAGTTTCCAAAATTGTCCTTTCTTTTGCTGTGCGATTATTGGTTGCAGAGATATTGATGGTTAAAGACATAAATGTCCTTTATCGTCTAATCTTGGATATCTTCGCAACAAATGGTCGTATCAAGCTAAATAAAAAATGCAATTGAAGCTCAATAAACAGGCTATATGTTCTAGAAGGTCGCTTTGTCTGAAAAACTTTTTCCGAGCCCGTAGAGCGAAAAAAAAAATTAATAATTTGGAAAATTTTTTTTTCGCTCTATTTCTTCGGATCATGTTGAAACCGTAATTCCTAAAAAATTTTGACCCCAAGTTCTAAAAACTAGAGTCTTTGAGCTTTAACCCCTGACAAGCACACTGAGTAAAAAGTACCCACCCCAAAATTTTATTTCGCTATAATTTTTTGTTTATATATAAATTTCGATAGTACTTTTATCTATTTTAATTGGCACTCATTAATTTAATATTATATCTATTTTATAGAGAATTTTTTGAGCTTTGATTTAAAAAAAAAAAATTCTCTAACTTTATTAGGGACCAAGATTTTTGAAAATGAAATATGTTGGGTACTTTTCACCCTCAATGCCTAAAGAGATATACGGTTTAGATGTGTGCCTGTCAGGGGTTAAAATGCACTTTTTATTTTTGCGCTACGATAATTTTCTGCTGAAATACAGCCCGTCGAAAATCTCAAATAAATTTGCATTTTTTTTTATTCCCTTAATTTTTGTGAGTAGTGTAGTTGAGGACTCAACTATTTTGTTTGCTTGTATTATAAGAATTTCTTACTCGAAATTAAAGATAGTTAAAAATTATCATTTTATATTTATTTTAGTGAATTAAAGTATAGAGCGTGATAAATATTTTACATCTTTTTAGAATATTATCATTTCCGTCCATATCAATGTATTGTTGATTTATTTTCAAAGAAAACATGGACAACTTTTATGTAAATAACCTTTTTAATTTTATTGCCAACGTTTCATCACTTATTAGTGTTATTACTGACTTTATCAAGGCTCGAATCGCACGTCTTAAGTTAAACAGAATAGTTAAATTCATTTTGAATATTGTAACTACAAATAGCCGAAAAAATTACTCTAGTCTAACGCCAAACGATTAGCAGACATTGGTAACAATTAAATTCAACGCAGGTCTGATTTGAGTGCTTTATAAGTTGACGAAAATCAAAGTAAATACCTTCTTTTTCCACTGGCGTGATGAAATAGGTGTGTTAAAATGAAATAACGTAACGCGCAGTGAGCAAGTCTCAAGAGTTTTGACCGTGTGCTTTAACTAACATCATAAAAATTAGTTGAGCGCTTCAACGTTTTTAGAAAAAATTTTTGCTGAATGGATAATATAATTATCATAGTAAATGAGGGTAATATATTATGTAAATAAATAGAAATAAAACAATGACAAATGATTTCTCGAGAAATTGGATTTTTTAAGAGTAGATGATTTTTGATTTCTGGAAAGTATTAGTTTTGTTCAGTAAAATAAGTTTATTTTGTTTAATTTTTGAAAAAAATTTTATGCATTTGCGCTGCGTCGCTAAATGAGACCGCAGATTATCATGAATCGCGTAAGTCAGGCAATTGTTGAATAAAATATAGTGCATAATGGTATATATACTTAATTAGTCATTATCTCGCAAGCGTATAGTGATTTTAACACACGTCTCCGGGCCACATGATACAAACCTTCGGCCCGTGCACGTCACCCTACAACCCGTACTAAAATCATTGCTCTCGTCAGATAATGACTCTCTTAGTATCTTAACTATGCAATATCTGGACTATTGATACAATATCGGGTATGGGTTTGATTATTTAGATATAACCACGAACGATAATAAAATGAGCGCAAACGACTGTTTGAATTAAGCAGCGGACCATTATATAAAGTATCTCCTCATCCGACTTGAGCGCAATCAGTAATTTATATCCGACTACACTGAAATTTATAGTAATAGTATTACCGTCACATTTGAGTATTCTTCAGAAAACATTTCATTACCCAGTAAACACGTTTACGTCAATGTGACGTCAAAATGACATTGGGCTATGTCAGGATTTACGTAAGATACAAGTCACGAATGAGTCATATATGACTCATTATTTCACACTTCTTGACGTAAGATTCTGACGTAAAAATATGACGTAGTCATGACGTCAGTATTATGTCTCAATGACATTTATGACGTCAATATGACATACCTGTGATGTCTATATCATGATAATGATGTCATTATGACGTAAAAGTGATGTAAGTGATGTAAGAATTGTACCTCAGAAAAAATATTAAAAAAAAAATTTCTCAAAAATAAAAAGATGGCAATTTTGAAATTAATTATAGTGTTGTGGACTTATTACAAAGTTTGAAACACTAGTTATATGTTGATACTTGATGAAAAAATCCTGAAATATGCTGGGCTCGAACTTGGGTCCTCACGTATCGAAGTCTGGAACGCTGCTCACTTGTCCAAGTAACGGTTCATGTCACGAAGTAAATAACTTATGTGATAAGCCTTACATGACGAAAAATGCTTATTTCATAATTTTTTCTGAGATTAAATGGATTTTAAGAGCTGGAATTGTATAAAATTAAAGTCTAATAATTTATACAATTTTATAAAATTTCATTAAACTCATGAAATTTTATAAAGTTCTATAAAACTTTGTAAAAACTCTTATAAAAGGCTCTCTAGTGAAACTTGTGGTAATGAATAGACAATTTATAAATTTTCATAAGAATTGATTGAATCTTACACTTTCAAAAATTTTCGTCTAAAAGCGGACACAGAGAACTTTAGACTCTCTGCGGACACAGAGAACTTTCACAGAGTGAAATTTTTTCAGAGTAAACGATGTATCCGTGTCATTTGAATATTTTTTAATATTTATTGATTTCTCAAGACTCGAATTTTTTTTTTATTTAATTTTTCCGAAAATTTAGTATTTTTCATTTGGATTTTTCTTATTCAAAATTTCAATTTAAAAAATTTAGATTTTTTTAATTTCAACTCTTTTAAGTATACAATTTTTTTCTATATTTCTTTTTATTTTTAATTTCAATTTTTTTCGAAATTTTAATTTCTTTAATTTAACATACTAACAACATTATGAAACTTGATGTACACAGTAAAAAAATTTTGCGTCATTGTGTCAAAAATTTTTGTGTTAAAATTTTTTATGTTAAATATCCAATATTTTTATATGTCGATTTACCCCAATAAATGTTAAATTTACACTTAAAAAAGTTAAATATTTAACACAAAAATTTTTAACACTAAAGTTTTTGACGCAATGACGCAAAATTTTTTACTGTGTAAAATACTATTAGTCTCGTCAATAACAATCATGAAACTGTTTGAATTATTTCAAATACAATGTTTCATAAGTAGCAGCACCAATGTCAGAAAATTATTTTTCAAGTAATAGTGCAATATTTAAATGACTGACATTTAATTTCTTGACGCAAAATCATAAGAAATTATATGTTTACTCGCTTGACGGTTTAAAAATTTAGAGTTCATGCCACATAAATTGAACTCGGTATTTTGTTATCAGTTTCACACCAAATCATTTATACTGAATGAAGTCGAAAATATTTTTACAATGGATAAAAGTACCTAAATTCATGGAAAAAATATAAGTGAGAAACATATGCAACGAAAAAAAAGTATTTCTTGCACCAAGAAAATTTTGACGAATGCCGAAGTTATATTGGAGCAAGAAGTGTTTTAGTGTCAAGAAATTTTGACTTCATTCACGAAATTTTCAGTCATCTCTAATATATTCTTAGTCCAAAGAAATTTACCTTTGAGTCAAGATTTTTTTTCTGCAGTGTATGGAAACATACAAGCAAAGATATAAAAAGTTTATATCCCACATGTATTTAATTTGTATGTTTTTTTCTTAAAAACGTAAATGAAAAATATTTTGTATGTTATTTGCTAATATGTTAGATATATTCATTAATATTATAAATTATAAATTTTTGTTATTAAGAGCGGACTTAAATTTGCAAGGTACCAGCTTAAATCAGCTGTTTACCTCTTCCTGATTCTTACTAAATTTTAAACCGATTTTCACTAATATTTAACGATTAATTGTAAATTAGACATCTTGTTGAAGAAGTTTTATATTTGATAAATTTTGATCAATCGATAATATTAAAAAAATACATCCCCCAAATTTTATCAATATTATGGAAAATAATCGTTTGTCACTGATTTAGAAAATGACTTTCAAATTACGTCAGTATTATGTACAATTGTGACAAATTATTGATGTTAAATAATGACTCACAGATGGTATCGGTATTACGTAAGACCGTGACTTGTCACTGATGTAAACACATGATATTAATCTTACGTCAAGATTACGTACAACCGTGATTTGTCACTGATGTAAACGCATGATGTTAAACTTACGTCAAGATTACGTACAGCCGTGACTTATCACTGATGTAAACGCATGATGTTAAACTTACGTCGTTATGACATACAATGATGGCATTAATGTTACGCAATATTGTAGTTTATATATTATGTCAGTTGTACGTAATATCTAAGTCATTTCCGTTACATCATAGAGAAGTAATAAACTTACATCAGTATGATGTCAAAAATATATCATATATTTTTACATCATAATTGGATTACAAGACAGGTCAATTTTACGTCATATTTACGTAAAATATTGTGACATTCCTATGACTTATAAATGACGTCATATTGAAGTCATGTGTTCATTGGGTAGTCATATTTGGTGTACTTACTGAAAAATTATCTAAATTTTATGAGAATAATTTTGTCAAACATTTTTGCCAAAAAAAAAATACTTGTTTTATTCTTATCGCTTTTGTGTCCTACAAGACTATTCAACAAGTTATTCTCCCCATAAACTTTGCCCATAAACTCTCCCTTATAAGCTTGGCGATGCGAGGCGAATTTCTTTTTACTTACCGAGAGACCTTTTTAAAACGAATACATCTGTAAAAATTTTTCTCGGTTAACACCATGAATTCTTATAGAAAATTAGAATTATATCTCTTAATTGATTACTAGAGACAAGAATAACTTTTTTGCTGTAATAGATGATAATATGTTTTCTTCGAATTAAAATTTTTCGAGTTGTAAGCTGAATAAAGTTTTAGAATTGATTATATTCTTCATAATCTTCAGAAAATAAAACCATTGTAAAATTTTAGAATTGATCTGTTGATTATTAGGGAATTCAGAAAAAAGTAAAGTTGTTACAGAGTTAATGTATATAAAATAATAACTTTTCAAATTAACCGTCTAATGAGACCATTAATTTAAATTTTTTCAGCTTGAATAATAAATTGAAAACTTTCTATATATTGTAAAATATATTTAAAAGTATATTTAAAGTAAAATTTTTTTTTTCGTAGTTTTTTTTAGATTTCTCAAAATCTACCGGTCCGGATCGGTCTAAACTGTATTCGAAATCTAAGTTCAGTCAAGCCCTTTCGAATGGCGCTAACCGCGATGAAATTGGTCAAGCCGTTCAAAAGTTATGAGAGGTTTACATACATCCACACACATACATACACACACACACACCATCGCGGGGATAGTCAGGGAAGCTTCCTGAGACCTTAAAACGTCGAGATCTGATGAAAACTCGATTTTTACAAAACGGGGTAAAACCAATAACTTTCCGATTTTTGAAAATTTTCGATTTTCTTAGCGGGAAGTTAAAAAGATAAAATAAATAATCAAAAAAGCAAATCGTGAAAATTACACAGTAGGTAGTCGTAATACTCAAATATTTCTTATACGAATCAATCAATGAAAACTTATTTCAACATGATTCAAATGGAAATTTTATCCAGAATCTAAAGTTTACTTCATGGTAAAAAAGAAGAAGAGGGTCGTTATGCTGAACAAACGGATGTTGCAAGAATATTTATGTATATATATTTATGCATATATCTGCAGACAACACACACAAGAGAAAACTATTTCGTGAAAAAAAGAGTAGAATAACGATAACTTTTTAAAACGCACAAGCCGCTCGTAAAAACACGAAGCCTGAGAGCTTCTAGGTTCCGGCTTTAGTTATAAGTCCGTATTATATTAGTCGGCTTCAAATGATTCAGTGACCAATGAGAGTGCTCGTAAACCTGAGAGACTCGACGTTCAGTTGTGCTGTCAAGTGAATGAGAGACTTGAATTTCGACGGAATCGTTTTCTGTTGAAATACATATGAATATATATCGTACACATACACTTATCAATATATAATTAATAGTCGATTTATGTTTAACCCAACTTAGTTTTTGTATTTATTTTATACTACAATATATTATAAAAAAAAAAAAACCTTCTAAGTTTACATGGTTTTGCTCCGCTAATCCAACTACTAAATAAAGAACACAGTAAAGAACTCAAGTATGATCATTGTGAACTTTTGTGTAGTAGTAATAATTCGAATGTCTTTTATTTATGTACGCGTAAATAAAAATAAGTAAATACGTGAATATATAGGTGATTGGTTGTGAAATGTATGTAAAATATACTTCTGTTTTTCAATTTACTACATAAAATATCGTGTAAAAGAGGCATTTGAATCATTTAAAATTGTTAAAAAATACACTCAAATATCTTCAACAGTTAAATAATAGTTCATTATATCTTCAAAATCAATAAACAAGTAATGCTAAATCTTAAACCACCGTATGACGAACTGATGAGATGCAATAATAATCATGCAAAAAAAATGAAAAAATATTTTTTGCATTAATTAGCTTATTAAAACTTATTATGAATGAGCTCTGACTCTTTTTTTCTCTATCTCTCTCTCTCTCTCTCTCTCTCTCTCTCTCTCTCTCTCTTTTTCTTTCTGTATTGTGCGCTGAGGTATAAGCAAAAAATTTATACTTTCCCTTCAAAGCATATTCGCTCAGAATAGTATATTGTTAATTATTTGAATTTTCTATACAGAAATATCATAAATTATAGTAAAATTACTTTTTGACATGCTAATTATTAGATAAAAATCTCGATTTTCAGATACTTTTCATCTTAAAAAATTTTTTTACTCAAAATATCTCAAAGTATATAAAAAGAAATTTTTACTGAAAAATATCATTTTTGGTGTTTGTTTCAACCGATGCATTTCTTTGTAGATGTGATCTGTACTTCCAAAGTAAATTAAAGAAAAAAATCTAATGGTAAATTACTTAATCTTTGGAAAAAATTGATCGATTTTAATCTTTTTTGCGGAACTTATGGTTTTTTTTTTTTTTTTTTAGTAGCTTTCTGGTATCCTAAAACGTCGATATCTGATATAAAAAAATTTCCAAAATCGAACTGAAAATAATAACTTTTGAATTTTGAACTTCCCGCTAAGAAAATCGAAAATTTTCAAAAATCGGCAAGTTATTGGTATTACCCCATTTTGCAAAAATCGGGTTTTTATCAGATCTTGAAGTTTGAGGGTTACAGGAAGCTTCCCTGACTACTCCCGCGAGGTTGTTACTATGTCTGTATGTGTGTGTGTGTGTGTGTGTGTGTGTGTGTGTGTGTGTGTGTGTGTGTGTGTGTGTGTGTGTGTGTGTGTGAAAGTATGTGAACCGCTTATAAGTTTTGAACGGCTGATTCGATTTTATCGCGGTTGGTGCCATTTAAAAGGGCTTGGCCAAAATTAGATTTTGAGTATAATTTGGACCAATTCAGATCAGTATTGGATCAGTATCAGATCGATTCCAAAAACTTATCAGCTCTAGACAATAAAAAACCACGTCGATCACCACGAAGCTGGACGAAATCGGTTGATTCGTTCGAGAAATATCAAGAACGAAAGAACACTGAAAAAAGTGTTTTTTCGGAATTACTTCCAAATTTTTGGTTTGATCAATTAAAACCTGAAAATTACTTATAAGGCTGATAAAACTGCGTCGAATGCCGCCAATCGCGTGAAAATCAGTTGATCCATCCAAAAGTTGTTACGGTTTGAAAATTCGAAAAATAGTATTCTATGAAATTTCTATCAGACTTTTGAGCTAGGAGAGCTCAAATGCATAGAAATAGGGGAGCCTGGGGCATGACGGCGAATTTTTTAAGCGAAATTTTTATTTTGTGGCTTTTAACCATCAAATTCATTTATTTTCCATCTATTTCGAACGAATCAGTCGACATTTTGCTAAAAATCGAAAAAAAATTTTTTTTTATGGGGGGCCCCACAACGGGCCCCCTCCCCAAAAAATCATATAAAAAAATTTTTTTTTTACTAAAGCTATTACCATCAAAATCTAAAAATTCTCCTCCCAGAAAACATCTAGAGAAAACCACGATTCTTACGAGTCTTGAGTCTTATCGCCGAGAACTCACAGAAAAAATAAAATCAACATGAAGTAAAAAAAGACTTCAATTAAACAAAAAAAAAAAAAAAAAT
This sequence comes from Cotesia glomerata, assembly GCF_020080835.1. Lineage (NCBI taxonomy): Eukaryota > Metazoa > Arthropoda > Insecta > Hymenoptera > Braconidae > Cotesia > Cotesia glomerata. The sequence goes on along the minus strand of NC_058158.1, from coordinate 23,624,500 downwards.
AAAACAAAATCAAAACCAAAAAATTTGAAAAAAAAAAAAACATTTAAAATATAAAAATAATTATTGCTATTGTCTTTATTGCTATGGACTTTCCTCAGAGTCCTCAGAGTCATGGATTCAATGTAAAAATTGTAATAAATGATCTTATGATTCTTGCGCAGGTAATGGCGAAGATTATTCTGACGAATATGTCTGTGATCATTACGAATAATCGTATATTCATTCAAATATCTCAATGTGATTTCCTAATCATCGAACATTTATATTTCATGTTTTATTAAAAGTTTAATTTTTGTTAACGTCTTAAAAAATTATTATAAATTTCATTGTTAAGCTGTTAATTAGTTTTAAATAGATAATATTTACAAATATAATTAATTTCTTTTATTGCAATCGGAGGTTTTAAACCTACGTACAAGAAAAAATATAGAAATGTTATTTAGCAATGAATTGGTTACATTAGTTTACATTGATTGAAATCACAGGTTGAGTTTTCAGATTGAGCTCTTAAAATACGTAATATCTTGAACCAGACCTTTTTTTTATATTTTTATCAAGTCAAAATTAGAAATATGAATTGCGTAAAGTAAGACATCCTTGGAGTAATTCAAATAAATTTTTGAGATTAGGTTTCTGTCTGGTGCAGAGGATACCGTGATCAATAATTAATAATATAATTATTACTGTTTTAATTTAAAAAAAACTGTGTTTTCAATTTTTTATAAGCTATATAATTCAACTTTTCATTAAATTTTTCAGTTTAATTAAATTCATTCTGATTTATTGACCTGAAAAGGCCTAAAATAATGAATTCTTCAAATTTGTCATTTTTTTTCGAATGATCCATTATGCCCCACGTATCACATATTATTCCGAAATATCATAAAAACCTCATAGAGGTCATAACTTGACGGAAAATAGAAAAAAAAATTTTACCTAATTTATGAGAGGGGCCGTTATGCCGGGGACCGTCGTGTACCACTCTCCCCTGCATGATTCAATTTTTTGTAAAATTTTTCAGTTCAATTAAATTTTTTCTAATTTATTTTACCACAAATTTTTCACAATTTAAAAAAAAAAAAATTATTTTTCGTTACAATTTTTTTTTTTGAGTGGTCCATTATGCCCCACATATCACATATTGGCCCAAAATATCATAAAAACATTATAGAGGTCATAACTTGAAGGAAATTGAAAAAAAAAATTTTTACCTAATTTTTGAGGGAGGTCGTCGTGCCCCAGGTTCCCCTACTATTTCTTTGAACTCAGCGAGCTCAAAATATCACATAAATTATATTTTAAGCTCAAAAATCTCAAAAACGTCATAAGTACAATTTTAAGCGCCCAGGTATGGAATTAGCGGGAAGTTGCAGGGATGGCCTTTAGGGTGAACCGTTTTTCTAATTTTTTTTTAAATAAAAATGATTTTTTTGAATAAATTGTATCGTAGAAAAATTACATTATTATTAAAATGGTATAGCCTATGCTGATTAAAAAAAAAAATAATTTGATTAAAGAGAATAGTGTAAGTATTTACACACCTAGGGCAGGAAAGTAGGAAATGTTTCAGATCACATGTTTGTCTGAGACATTTCTTACTTTTCTGCCCTAGGTGTGTAAATATCCTATTGTTATCCCCCATGGAAAAATTATATATTCTAGAATATATGCGGGGAATATATCTTAGTATATATCCAATGATATATGCTGAGATATACTCAAATTTGACCACTTGGATACATGCGCTCACTTATATCCCGTTTTACTCAAAATTTTTCTCTGGTCTGTCGTCGGATCTATAGTCTATCCATAGTCAAGTAACGTAACACATACATATATCCTAGGATATATTTCTGGGCAAATTTGAGTATATCCCATCATATATTCTTGAATATATACTAGGATATATTCCCCTCATATATTCTAGAATATATAATTTTTCCGTGAGGGATGACGATCGAACCATGAGACTAGCTCTACTACCACCAAGCAGTAGTTACTATCTCTTTCACTCTTACTGTGACTTATAACCTCGAGGTTGGTTGCTGAGAAATCATCGGTATTTATTTCAGATTTCACCTCTTCGCTTATACTGCCTTTTCTGTAACGCACTGATGTCACACATACCACATCAATCCATGAATCCCAAGCAAACATCGGTATTTATATTTATCAATTATTATAAATTACAAAAAGACATCAACTAAATATTTTTAATAAAAAAAAGTAGCTAAGTACTTATCTTATGACTAATGCATTAAATTATTTTGAGTGTAAATGTACCAAACATAAAACAAATTTTAAATATAAAATTTGGAAATCGATTGACCCTAAACACCATCCCTTGAACTTCCCGTTTATTTTCGTGCGCAAAGCTCGAAATTATATTTAATTAGAATTTTTGAGGTTTATGAGGTCAAATATGCGTGTTTTTGAATAGCTATATCTTTTGAACGCGACGTTTGATTCTAATTTACTTGTCGGCATTCGGTCAAGAGAAAAAATTCTTGGCTCAAGAATTTATCCTCTTGAGTCAAGAAAATTATATTCTTTAAATGGTATTCGTGGTTCAAAATGTCTTCTCCTGAATAAAGTTCACTTTTTTATCAGTGTATGGAGCTGTTAACTTAAAAATGTGCAAGTCTGCGTTCAATCTTTCAATTATTTATTTGCGATGTTTTTATGAAATCTATCGGTCAGAAATAAATTTCCTGAATGACGTTATTAGACACTGATTCTACATTCAGATACATTATATGTATGCGTGATTTGTAGATGTAATGCAAGTAATACATATTTCACTATGCTCTAATAATAATTGCTACAAACATATTTCTTTCTTTAAAGTACATAAATACGTTTAAGAGATTGATTCTACCAAAAGTGTTTGAAATAAATTATTTCATTCGATGAATAAATTGGATAATTGTGGATTACAATTGTTTTCTTGTACTCAAGTATTTAATGATGTATACAAATACTAACATGAGAAAAGGTTCTTCAATAATTCTTTCATATAATAACTCTCAGAGTAAATAAAGTTTCTGATTTTATAAGCTTCCTAAAAAATATTTAATAATTATAATTTCTAGCAAAAAATCAGAAATATTAGCAATAAAGAAATTCTTTTAAACTTGTATGACGAATTTCCACTGAAAAAAAGTCAATGAAGAAGAACGCCAAGAAAGCGTTTGAAGCAGATCCATAAAAAAAAAACTACTGATCATTGAACCGTAAGCGTCGTAAAACGTTTTAGTGACATCATTTGTTAAACCCACTGGACTGTGACTGATCAACTTGAATATCGTATGTATGCAGAAATGAGTGAGTTCAAGTCTTCAAACAATTTAATCGCCGTTACTTTTTATTTCTTCCATTCAATATATTATATATCAAAAATAATCGAAAATCATGAAAAAATATTCAGCCCTGCAAACCAACCCTATAATGTTTTATATTATTCTTTACTAGAGTAGTTCGTAAATACATAAGCAAAAAAAGTTTTTCACTATTGACAGCGATAAATTTTCCAAAATGGAAATAAATTCATTCCGTTTTTATTGAAATTAAAAAAATCCAAAAGTTTAAGACGAAATTTTTTTTTCAATCGAAACTGTTTCATTAAAAGTTGGTCGGATTTTTTTAGTAAAAAAGATTAAAAATAGAAAACTAATCATTCAAGTTTATTTTATAATGAGATATGACGTTGAAAAGTTAAAAAAAAATTTTTTTTGTCTTTGATGTATGGGGGATAAGAAATATAGAATCATTGTTTCATCTTTCATTGTTCTAAGGATTCAAATTTTAAGAGGGCATTGTTTTTACACTTCTATAAAATGTTAAGATACCATCCAAAAAATATAAAACGGCTGACTCAAGACTCGAAAATGTACCTACTACGAAGTTTTGAGAAAATCTGATTAGAAGACCCATTCTAAATACCGCAAATCGTGTTTCGATCGGCTAGCCCGTTCAAAAGTTATGAAAGTATATACACACTCACACATAGTCGAAAATGATCAGAATGGCTTCCGAGGATTTCGAAACGTGATCTGATGAAAACTTGATTTTCGAAAATCGGTACGAAAAAAATGACCTCAGTTTTTGAAAATTATTGATTTCCATGGTAACAGTAACCTAAAAGCTATTTCAAAAAAACATTGCACAATAAAAAATTTTGCGTCATTGAGTCAAAAAATTTTGTGTTAAAAATTTTTGTGTTAAATATTCAATTTTTTTATGTGTAAATTTAACATTTATTCTGTTAAATCAACACAAAAAAGTGTTAAATATTTAACATAAAAATTTTTAACACAAAATTTTTTGACGCATTAACGCAAAATTTTTCAGTGTGTTTTAGAAATTTTATTTTTTTAATTTCTCAAGATTTTCCTGACCCCTCCTTCCCCTTTTCTTAATACTGTAAGCCGCTTTTGATCAGTTAATCTGTCCAAAAGATTTTCCAGTTTTGATGCGCATAAACACACACTTGATGCACACACACACACACACACACACACACATACACACACACACACACACTTGATGCACACACACACACACACACACACCCCGTGTCAGGCTTGCTGGGTCCCGCATCGGGCGCCTCCTCAGGTGGCGGATAGGGGAATGCCCGGCATATCTGCACGTCAGATGCGTCGGGTACCGAGGAAACAGAATACTCGGGGTGGACCAAAACCTAGCAAAAGATGATATGGAAATGTCAGAAGATTTTCAAACATCGTTTACAGTACAGAGGATGGATACCTCAGTGCCGGCGAGAGAAGGCGTGCAAACGGGCCTAAACTTGTCGTTATCAAGCGACCGTTTGAACAGTGGAGTAGACCCCATGGCTCTGCTGTCTAGCAATGCTAGCAAGGTTACAGGGAGTACGAAATCAGCCCAGATGGCAGAGAACGGACAGCTGAGCAACATTCCTTCAAAAAGTGGAGGACCTTTTGCTCCTGCCACTAATCAAACCCACCGAGGAAGAATGAACTCTCTACCGACCGTCACCGGCCAACACTCACCAATGGAGAAGCTCGGCAACAAGATTGATGAGTTAGCCGACTTCATAAAAGACAAAAAGAATCTCCACCATGAGATCAGAAAATTGGTTTCGTCTATTAGTACGGCATATAGGCTGGCCAACAAATCACCAACGAAGTCGGCGTCAACGACTCAAACATCTCCGAGTCTGAACAAAAAATCACAGCCACCTCTGACCACTCCTAAGAAATTACCACAGCAAGGAGATGGCAACAAGAAGAGGCCGCTGTCCACGCCCAGCCCTTCCTCAGATATTGACAAGCCAGCACAGAAAAAGACAGCCCGGGATGATACCTGGACCAAAGTGACTCGGCAAAACAAGAAAAAGAAAGAACAGGAGCCAGTGACTCAAACTGCTACAGCCCAAGACCAGCCAAACAGCGGTGGCTCCAAGAAACCAAGGAGGAAGAAGACAAGAACTAAAGCTGTCCTAGTCCAACCAGCTGAAGGGCGAACATACGCCGATCTCCTGAAGGAAATCAAGGCCAAGGTAAGCCCTGTCGAGACGGGCGTAGACATAAGGTCTATTAAAAAGACGAAACACGGAGGCGTTCTCCTTGAAATGGCTCGAAAGTCCGAAGACAGCAAGGCATTCACCGATGCAGTAAGGGCAGCCACTGCAAACATCGGCACAGTCAAGACGCTAACACCAACAACAACGATCGAGATCCTCGACTTAGATGAAATCTCTACCGAGAGCGAAGTCCGTGAAGCACTCAAACGTGAATTCACTGACAACCTGGAGGTCAAACGGGTAAATTTGACAAAACCCACACCACGATTAAGGCCCTTGACAAGGCCCGTATACGGATCGGTTTGGTGAACTGTCGTATACGCCCAGTAGTAAAAGTAACACGTTGTTTTAAATGTCTTGGTTATGGACACCAAACACGTCAGTGTGCGGGACCAGACAGAAGCAGGTGCTGCTACAAATGTGGCGGAGAGAACCACAAGGCCGTAAACTGCACGGAGAAGTTAAAATGCTTCCTTTGTGCTTCGGACAAAGATGCCCAGGATAGTCTATGCCATATTTCTGGCACTGGAGCGTGTAAGGCATTCCGCAAAGCACTTGCAGAAGCCATGAAAGGTCAGAAATGACACGCATACTACAAGGCAACCTGAATAGGTGCGCCTTGGCGCAAAACCTGCTGCGCCAGCGTGTTTTCGAAGATAAAATTGACGTCTGCTTTATCTGCGAGCAATATCTAAACATCGAAGGTAAAACATGGTTCGCAGACGAAACGGGCACGGCAGCAATTTGGATTGTGAACACAAAGAACGTTACCGTCAACAACAGCGGAGGTGGAGCAGGTTTTGTCTGGATTCAAACCCCCACAACCTACTTCATGAGCGTCTATCTCTCACCTAACGAAGGGATTAGTGTGTTCCGACAGAAACTCGCAAATATAGAAGATGCGGTCACTAAGTTCGACGGCGAAGTTATCGTAGCTGGTGACTTCAATGCTAAATCGGCTGAATGGGGCGCTGATTTCTCCGACACCAGAGGCAACGAGGTCGCTGACGTCGTGGCTAGACTCGACCTCATAGTGCTAAATACTGGGAGCACCACGACTTTCAGAAGACCGGGGTACCAAGAGTCCATCCTCGACATTTCGTTGGCGACTCCAAAAATTGCCAACATGATTGAAAACTGGACAGTATCCGAAAAATACAGTGGCAGTGATCACCAGTTCGTGACATTTAACGTTGGATTGGCATCTGCTCCGGTACCACAACACGACCTTTCTAAGCGAAAGTGGAATGTCAGGAAGCTTGATCCAGAGGCACTGCGAGCTTCACTTGCACGGAGCTGGTCTACCCTTCAGAACAACCCGACTCCGGATACTTGCAGCGAGACAGAAAGGACAGTACTAAATACGATGAAGGAGATTTCCGCCGCATGTGACGCCTCTATGCCGCGGTTGAAAAACCGGAGTTTTCGCAGGCCGGCGTACTGGTGGTCAACAGACAGCGGAACTTCGCAAAATGTGCCATCAACTACGTCGCCGCGCAACGAGAGCCGCCAAACGCTCCCCAAGCCAGGACTTGTATTCAAAAGAGTACAAGCAGGCCAAAAAGATGCTAAATCGAGCCATCAAAGCAAGTAAAGCAAAGTTGTGGAAAGAGATCTGCAACGATCTCGACAATGACATCTGGGGTAAAGCCTACCAAATTGTCGCCAAACGACTTGGAAAGGCTTCACCAGAGGCGCCGAAGTCTCCAGCCTTAATGGATAGCATCGTAGCGGAGCTTTTCCCCAAACACCCGCCGCGGGAGAAGAAACACTACACTAAAAACAACGAAGTAACGCCCTTCACAACTAAGGAACTACAAGACGCGGCCAAGTCACTCAAAACAGGAAAGGCACCTGGACCTGATGGCATCCCGGCATCGGTGATCAAGATTATAGCCCTGGAATACCCAGACTTACTCCTGAACACCTACAACGCATGCTTGGCAACTGGCACCTTTTCCGCGGTCTGGAAACGGCAGAGATTGGTTCTCTTAGACAAAGGTAAGGGAACCCCCATAACACCTTCGTCGTTTAGACCACTCTGTATGCTAGACATTGCTGGAAAACTGCTCGAGAAGCTCATACAAGGGAGACTTCGCGACGACATCGACCGTGCTGGAGGTTTTGCCACCAACCAGCATGGCTTCCGGAAAGGTCATTCGACAGTCGGAGCGATCAAGAAAGTCATAAAGACAGCAACACAAGCATGGTCTGGTAGCCTCAAAGCTCGTAAAGTATGTCTTCTCCTCACGCTAGATGTCAAAAACGCATTTAACAGCGCAAATTGGGGAGACATTTTAGACGCTCTGGAGCACAAGTTTGACGCGGAGCCAGAAAATCTGGCACTAGTCGACAACTACCTTGACGATAGAAAGCTAATAGTGGAAACTACTGAAGGCCCACAAGAATACGCCATAACGGCTGGCGTGCCGCAAGGCTCAATAATGGGGCCTGATCTATGGAACGCAGACTACGACGAGCTTCTTGAAATCCCGTTGCCAGAGCAAGTAGAGCTAACAGGCTTTGCAGACGACGTTGCAGCCACTGTAGTGGCGGACAGCGTGGAAGAGGCCGAACTGCTAGTTCGGGAAACCATCGACACCGTCGAGACTTGGCTCGATAAGCATCACCTGAAACTCGCCAAACAGAAAACCGAGATGGTCGTTTTGACCCGTCAAAAATGGTTTCCAAAACCATTCGCTATGGACATGGGAGGAACAACGCTGACGTCAACAAGGGCCCTGCGGTATCTAGGGGTAATGATAGACGAGAAACTATCTTTCCGTGAACACCTCGACAGTGCATGCAAGAAAGCCAGCAAGACTGTGTCTAGCCTAGCACGAATTATGACCGACACCATGGGACCAAGAACAAAAAAGAGAAGAGTTCTTCTAGAAGCAGTCCACTCGGTACTGCTTTATGGAGCGGAGATATGGGCAGACATATTAAAGCAAAAGACCTACCGGCGAAAGATCGCAGCAGTACAGCGGCGAGGCGCTCTCAGGGTTGCCTGCGCCTACCGCACAGTTTCCGAAGCGGCTGTATTGGTCATTGCAGGAGCCGCGCCCATCGACCTATTAGCGTTCGAAAGAGCAAAACTCTATGACGCTAAAGACAGTGATGATAACATGAAGGACGCAAGAACGAGGATAAAGGCGGAGCAAGAGTGGCAGGACCGATGGACATCGGGAGAGACGGGCAGATGGACGGCGCGCCTGATCCCAAACATCAACGTCTGGCTCTCTCGGAAGCACGGGGATACGGACTTTTTCCTGACCCAGCTATTGACGGGACATGGGCAGTTCAATGCCTATCTTTTCAAGATGGGTTTGCACAGCACACCAACGTGCAAATACTGCCCGGATAAAATCGACGACTCCGAACACACATTCTTCGAGTGTGCTCGATGGAAGGACTACAGAAGAAACACTGAAGAGATCATAGGCACCAGGCTCTCCCCCTCAAGCCTGGTGACCTATATGATCAAACAAGAGGAAAACTGGTCAGCTGTTGCAGTTTATGCACAGCACCTCCTGAAAGACAAAATCGCAGAAAGGGACCAGTAGCCAGGAGTAGGCGTCGTGAGACGCAGCACGACTGGATTGAAGTAATGCTAACGCGGTTCCAATCCAGTCCTCCCCGTACCATCTAGGGGAGAGGGGAAGAGGAATGTTTTTTTTAGTGGGTAAAAATCTCCACACTACCGACTATCGATATCTGCCGGAAGATGGGCGGCAGAGTTAACGATACCGGTGTCTTTTGAAGATCTTTTTTCGTACCTCTTTACAAAAAAACACACACACACACACACACACACACACACACACACACACACTTGTGGACATCACTCGGAAAATAAATGTGATAGCTTCTTAGAACCTTACTTTGAAAAAAGAAAGTTTTTTTCCACCCAGAATACAAAACAATTTTATTCAAGTTTTTTTATATCTAATGTACGTTTCTTAATATAAAAAAAAACTGATATTTTCCGCCTGAGAATACCTAAGTTTTTTCTGGAGCTCAAACTTTATGCTGCGTTACCATAGCAACCGCAGCGGTGGCGCCACCAATTCTCTGATTTCGTAAAATTTTTTTCGAAACGTTTTTTTTTTTTTTTTCAAAATAGCAACATTAAATGATTTTAGAAAGTATAAGATGGTTTAATTCAAGTGTTTTCTCCATGTTCATCTACTTATATTACTGTATAAGTGCAATATGGTTTTGATAGAGGCATTTGAAGATCACAAAATTGCTTAACCTTGTCGAGTCGGGTATAAAGCACAACCTCACGCGCTTCACGCTATGAAGCGTGCAATACAACATTCTTATGCACATATTGAGCATTTAGCAGCTTCATACAAATATTGTCGTGGGACCCCCACGTTTAGCTCATAAATAAAATTTGGCTATTCAAAATTTTAATAATTGCAGAATAAGTTAGTATTTGATGTTTCTTCTCAAGAACAAATATTATCATAGTACTTTTTTTTATTTCAGGTGAAAATGTCGAAGTACTACTAGAATGCAGTACCAAACTTCTTGAACGATTTTGGTATTCTTGGGATATGTTGCCTCTAATGTATGTGATATTAAAAGATGCCCGAGCTGATATTGAAGAAGCAACGAGGCGCATAGCAGAAGGTTAGAAAAATTGAATTTTGATTATAGATAAGTAAATGAATTGATTTTAACACTTAGTTTGACCATTACTAAGTGAGAGAAACCTGATTAATTTTTCTTACCTGACTATAGTTTAACGTTTTATGAACTATTTGTCGCTTACAATGTTAAAAAATATACAATTGCAATTTTATAATGACATGAGATTTATTTGCTATATCATTTTTTTGTCATTTAATATTCACTATCCCTATTCATCGCTTGTCGAATTATTAAGACAGCATTATTTTGCAATCAGTACTATATAATCATTCATCATCAATAGTTTTCATTAAATATAATCATATTTTAACAACTTTTCAATAACCTCTAAATTATGACTTGATTACTTAATTTAATTCAAAAGAAAGCTAAGAATCATTATTTATGCATTTAGCTTATTATCAAATTTCCGTAAATTTTTTGTCCCTTGAATGTTCACTTCTAAATTAAGTAGAAACTCGGCTCTGAAGTTGATTGCATGATCAAACGTTGCTGTTATTAAAATTTAAGTTTTAGATATTTACAAGCTACACTTCACACGGTAGAAAATTTTTCGTCATTGCATCAAAAAATTTTGTGTTGAGTATTCAACACTATTCAGTATAAATTAAGGGGGATGGCCACTGTGAGGATCGAAAAAATAGGTGATTTTCGGGAATTTTTTTGACTGGGATAATAAAGGAATTTGGGGATCGCATTTTTCTTTGTTTTATAAAGTATACATTGCAGATTATTCTCCTAAATTTTTATCCAAAAATATCATGTTGTTACAAAGTTATTAGCATTTTTGTGGGGCACCAAAAAAATTTCCCCCTCCATGATGCGATCTCTAACTCAAAAACGGATTATCTAAAACAAAAAAACGGAAGAGCGTTGTAATCTGCATGCGTGTGGTTATCGTTGCACGTAGGGAATTTTGAAAATTTGGATTTAAAAGAAAATGGTGACATATTAAAAATTTTTTCGTTTTTTTTCCTCATTTTTTTGGATTCAAACAACCGTAAAAAATCTTAAAAATCAAAATTTCCAAAATCTCTTACGTGCAACTATAGCTACTGAATAGAAGAATACAGGGAAAAAAAAAAGTTGCAAATCGGTTCATATTTATGCCAATTACAGTTCTCATCAGTTCAAAAAAAGTAGTTTCGAGAAAAACGCGTTTTCGTCGGAGTGCCGCACTTGTAAAGTCATTTGACGCGGTCACAAAAATGCCTATAACTCGGAAAATATTCGGAATTTTTATACCAAACTCTAGATACATATTTTTGAATCTATAAACTTGGATTTGATAAAAAAAAAAAAAAAATTTTTTTAGGCTTATACATTAAACACTTTTTTGTTAATTTTTTTAAGTCAACACAAAAAGTGTTAGATATTAAATACAACATTTTTTAACACGAATTTTTATTAACTTCCCGCTCAGAAAATCGAAGATTTTCGAAAATCGGAAAGTTATTGGTTTTACCCCGTTTTGCAAAAATTGAGTTTTCATCAGATCTCAACGTTTGAAGGTCACAGGAAGCTTCAGTAACTATCCCCGCGAGGGTGTCACTATGTGTGTGTGTATGGTCAAAATTGGTCGATTCGTTCGTGAGATCGTTGACGAAAGAAAACCGAAAAAAGTGTTTTTTTGGAATTACTCCGAAATTTTTTGTTCTATCAATTTAAACTTGAAAATTCTTTATGAAGCTTAAAAAACTGCGTTGAATGCCACCAACCGCGTGAAAATAGGTTCATTCATTCAAAAGTTATTGCGATTTGAAAATTCAAAAAATAGTGTTTTATCAAACTTCTATCAAACTTTTAAGCTCGAAGAGCTCAAAACCATACAAAAGCTATTTTTTTGAGCATGGAGAGCTCAAAATAAGACAAAAATTGTATTTATGAGCTCGAAGAGCTCAAAAACGTGATAAGTGCAATTTCAAGCGTTTAGGTATAGAATTGGCGGGAAGTTGCAGAGATGGCCTTCAGGGTCAACCGTTTTCCTAATTTTTTTTGACGCAATGACGCAAAATTTTTTACTGTGCATGTGTATTAATCTTATAAGGTAAAAGCCCCAATATATGATCATATACTGGTACATGATCATATATTGGGGCTTTTACCTTAAGTGATAGATCTGGATAAGCTACACCTTCTCCGCTATGCTATATTCTGTTTTATAATGCAAAATAAAAGCTGAATAAAATTGCGTACATCATTCAAAAGAAAAAAAGTGTTCTTCAATATTAACTCAGAGAACTGAATCATACATTATGCTGTGTACGACCATCAAGACGTTTCATTCAAGATGACTAATTTTTTGGTTAGACGAGCCATTCGTGTTAAATCTTCACAAATATAGAAATATATCACATTATTAAAATCGTAAATGCAACAAATGAATTATTTATCACAATTCTGAAAAAAAAAAATTCCGATATCGGGAATCGAACCCGGATCTTCTGGGTGAAAGCCAGATATGCTAACCAGTACACCATATCGGATCATGACGGTGAATGACGAGAACTATCCTTATGGACTTTACCTACAACAGAAATAGATATTGAAATGCAGTAAAAAATTAAATTAACAAATTTGATCATGTTACAAATGCATATTGTTTAAAACTCGTCAAGAGAAGAGGCAATCCTCGATCGTTTTCAGTTAGACTATTTTTTTAATTAACAAAGTATTTTTTCTATGTTTACTTCAGTACTAAGTTTAAGAGTGTCAGTAAAAAGAAAATATTCGTTTCAAATAAAACACCTTAATGACCACACATAAATTTCCTATCTATGGCCATATATGGTCCATACTAGAAAATTGGCCATGCATCAACATGACCTTGATTAAAAGAAAGGATTTTGAAATATCGCTCATTACAAAATGTAGCCATACCAAAGCAAATTTTTAAGGGAGTTGGGAAAGAACGGATAGGGGAAAGGGGGGGGGGACCTACTCAGTGGGAATTTTTCCGTAATTGAAAAAATAATCAGACAGCCCAGACTGGGAATCGAACCCAGATCTCTCGGTTACGCGCCAAGGGCTCTACCAGTTAAGCTATCCGAGACAAGTACTGACTACTTTATTCAGTCACGTATATAAGACCCACCGAGCAAACAACGCCACCGTCCATCTTACGGTAAAGAGCCATATCAAAGCAAATTTTTTTATATGTATATGTCTACATAGTATTCAAATTAAATACTTTTTGACGTTTTCAAGTCATTTCAAATCCCCTTTCTTAAACAAAAGAACGGACAATTTATAGAAACATGGTTTTTCTGACTGCACATATATATGTGGACATGATATTAGGCTATGGAGGGTAGAAGTACCTCTTACATTAAAGTGTAACCTTTTTTTTTTTCATAAAAAAAAATTCTAAAAGTCCAAAAAATGTCAGTTACTGTGTTTTATAATGGGATAGCTGAATATTGTTTTCGACTGCGAGGTAATATTGTGCAATTGCTACACTGTAAAAAGAGCGGTGTTAAAAATGGACTTATTTTAACACCGGCGTAACGGTGTACTTTTTCGGTGTCATAATACCGGTGTTAAATCGGTGTAAAAACGTAGTAATACCAGTGTAAAAGCGGAGTAAACAGTCTATTTAAAATATCAAGATTATAAATCTATAAAATATAATAAAACTTAGTTTTTAAATTAAGAATATTAATAGAAAGTATATATTAAAGTAGTATTCATTACACCGGCCCACAAAAAAAAAAGTGATCTGTACTTTTGACCGGACCTATCTATCTTTATGTATTTTAAAGCGCTGAATCTGAATCTGAATTCAGTTTTGCTCGTACGCCCTCAAAATTTTGAGTAAAATGCAAAACAAAACCCCCGAAAATTGCGAAAAACTGGTCACAGCGATGAATAAATTTTTGTGAACCCAGATAAAGTATGATTTTTATGTATGTCAATTCACTGAATCTGAATCTAAACGTTAGGTAGCTCCGTAAGCCGTCAAAATTTGAAAAAATGGCAAAAAACCAAAAAAAATTGCAAGATATCGAATTTTTTTATTCTCAAACGATCTTGATCTTCAGAATTTTTATCCTCAGAACCAACGAAAAACAGTTTCAAATTCGAGAAAATCCTTCTCTTCATTCTATTTATGCATCGTTCTTTATAGACTTTAAAATTTTGTCAATTTTTCAATTCTAAGATCATATTTTATCCATTAAAATTCACCCAAGTCATTAACAATCGTGTTCAATAGATTTTTTATCATATTTAAAACTGCAATTTTCTGGATTTTTTTTAAATTTTTGAGATTTTTTTTAATTTTAAAACGTCAATGGGACAAGAAAACTTCAGATTCAAATTCAGTGAAACAAATTACATAAAGATCGTACTCAAAGTGAATCAAAAAAAATTTTTCATCTCAATAATTTTGATTTTTCATGATTTCTTGCAATTTTTTTGGGTTTTTTGCATTTTTTTCAAATTTTGATGGCTCGGGAAGTGGCTACTTAACGTTGAGATTCAGATTCAATGAATTGATAGACATAAAAATCATACTTACAATAATAGTATCATACAATCACACTATACAATAATAGCATTTAAAAATAAACCATCGTAAAGCGTTGAATCCTCGCGTATCATTTTATAATTCAAAATGTATTACAAAATTGCACATGGACTCTAAACGCTGGAGTCAATAGTGAACAAGAACGTCGGCTTACCAAGCAACAGAGCGTCGTCCTCATCGTAATAGCTCGGGAGAGCTTCATGCGGTCGACTCAATAAATAAATTCTTAGAATAAATACTTTACTACAAGTTACAAACTAATTTCAAATAAACAAAATCGCGACATAAGTTCGAAATTAAATTTACGTTACGGAGCGTGCAAAATCGCGTACGTGTCGGTCGACAGTCCAGCCTCGAATCGTCTTCTTCACGGAGAAGTACCCGCTTCTTCATTCGTTGAAGTTGGCGGTGCTAATCGTCGTTTCTCTTGCAGTTGATTTCAGTCGATAGTTGACCTAGGTCCACATAACAGTCAACGGACCTACCTGCAGTACTGACTAACCAACTGTCATCGATGGCGATCGTCGTATTGGAAAAATGCGGCAATGCAGCGTCGGTTGTACTCAGACCTCTTGGATGTTTACGCCGCTCGGTGCCTCGCTCGCTTTGGTACTCGCTTTGGTACTTGCTTGTTTTCGTCGTATTGCTATCCTTGTTGCTCCAATTCGTAGCCTCGGACTTGCTGATACTTGTTATATCTCCGTCACTCGATCCGCGTTGCGTATTTTTACAAAATAAATTCATTACACATTAGTCATATTTTCATTCATTCACACATAACATTCACGACGTTGGATTCAAGCCTGGAAGGTTATAATACCCTAGGTATTGGGCGTGAAATAAAATCTACCACGTTACAATATAATCATTTATTTATTAATCTTAGAACAAGTGTTCCCTAAAGGCTATACAGTCCAAAACATAGATTCATTGTGAATCATGTAATACAATTATACAATTATTCACTGAAAAAAAAAATTTTTTCCTCCTAGAATACTAAATTTTTTACTCGAGTTTTCTTGATTTAAAAAAACTGGTATTCTTAACCTTAAAATACCACGTTTTATTATAAGGCTAGTTTTTTGACAGTGAGAAAACTGTATTCTTATAGTTAAAAAACTTTCGTACTTTAATCATAAGGATACCAATTTTTTATTCAAGTGAATTTTCACTAATTCATGTTTAGAGAGTAAAGATTATGAAGATATTGAATTTGAACAACATTGAGTATCATTATTAACCCTCTAAGGCTTCTGGGCGTTTCCCCCACTTTGCGAATTGTCTAGCGGACGGCCCGTATCTGCGTTGGTGTGTGCCCGTGTGCTCTCATGAGCAGTAGCGTACCTACTATTATTTTAAATAATAATAGGCTTTGACAACGCTTCAGGAGACAAATGTCTTTAAACGGGGCACCAACAAAACCCATTTAATAGCTGTTAGACAGTAATGACCGAACACTAGTCCCGTAAACTCAGGTAGTGGGGACATTAAGCGCACGTCATTTGTGATCCCTACTCCGGTGCCACACGGCTCACTTAGTCCAACTTCGGCGGTAAAGGGTTAAAAAACAAATTATATGCAGAAGCTTTAAAGTCTTTAAAAGTTCCTGAAGTAACAAGATTTGAAGGTAGTTGATTCCAACTTCATTGCAGTCATTGAAAACGAGCGTTCCAATGTTACTGTCCTGCACATAGGTTGATGAAATACATCATTCTAACGTACAGCTTGGTCTCTAACAGATAATAAGATGCGGAAACTATTGTGCAGTAATTTTTCATGATTTAAATGCAACATTTGAAACACTACGCACATAATTAAAAATTCCTATGTTACAGACTACCAGAAATATTCCTATAAACCGCACTACAATAGTTAAAGATTGCCCGTACTAAAAAAAAATATATGCCGCATATACGGGGGCAAAAAAAAAGTATGTGGCGTATATATTTTATATGTGCGACGTATATGTATTTTTGCCAGCATATATGCGCATATATATTTTTTCAGTGTGGGTGGCAGAATAAGCGCACAAATTAGTTTTCTTCACATTGCAGTATTTAGCAATCTACTGTTCACTTTAAGCCGGGCTAAGCAATTCATAGTCTGCTGACTAACAGATAAAACTTGTTCATGCCGAGAGAGCATATTGTCAATGATTACACCAAGATATTTCACAGGTGTAATATACTCGATGGGTTCTCCATTCATCAATATTTTAGAAGCAGTTAAGCAGATTAAATTTGTAATATGCTGAGAACTATAATGAATGCTAATCTTTGTTTTGCTCATTTTTAATTTGAGTAAGTTATTACAGCACCATTTCTCAATTTTCACAATAAGGGCATTCATATTTGTAATAGCTCGCCAAATAGTTAGTTAAATCACTAAATCATCAGCATAAAAGATATGCTTGGAGTCTAAAAGTTTTCCTATCTCAGTTATAAATAGAGCATATAATTGTAGTCCAAGAACACTACCCTGTGGAACGCCAATATTGACATACTTCCAGGAAGACTGTCTTTCTTGAACTTTTACCGATTGTCGCCTATTTTTAAGGTACGAATAAAACCATTTCAAAACACTAGGTGAAAGATTACATTGCTTAAAATTTAATAATAGAAATGTACACTGTAAAAAAATTTGCGGAGTGTACGCGGAGTGAATGAAGAGTGAATGATTTTTAATTGATTCACTCCCGCTGGGAGTGATATTTACTCCGAGAAGGAGTTAATTTTTATTAATAATAAAATTCACTCCGCATTCACTCCCAAAATAAATGAATTTAGAAATAAATAAATTTTTGTAAAGAAAATATTTCTATAAACCCTTTTTATATTTAATTATTAAAAATTTAATTTATTATTTTTAATAATATTTTATTTTATATATACTAGCAGACCCGACAGACGTTGTCATGTACACACGTCTTAAATTTAGAAATTTTAGGAATGAGCTTGTATAGTTAAAAACATCATTAGTTAACAATAAGCAATGGGCATTCTTCAATAATTAACATTTTCGTAAATATAAGCCCATTCTGATTTTATACTCATCAAGAGCTTTGATTTGAGTACCCACATGCATTTTTAATATATTTTATATATTTATATATTTCACAAATACCATATATAAAAAATGTTATGTAGGTACTCAAATGAAAGAACTCGATGAGTGTAACATCGGGATGAGCTTATATCTTTAAAAACTTCAATAATTAAGAAATGACATTTTATCTTGTCAACTAATGATATTTTTAAAGATATAAGCTCATCCCGATGGTACACTCATCAAGACCTTTAATTTGAGTGCCCACATCAATTTTTCATATATTTTATATATTTATATATATTATATATATGTACATATGAAAAATATATCAAAAATTCATGTGGGTACTCAAATGAAAGCTCTTGATGAGTGTAAAATCGGAATGAGCTTATATCGTTAAAAACATCATTAGTTAACAAAATACATTATCTTTGGTTAATTATTAACATTTTCATAAATATAAGTCCATTATGATTTTATACTCATCGAGACCTTTCATTTGAGTACCCACATGAATTTTTTCATATATCTTATATATATGATATTTATAAAATATATGAAAAGTGCATGTGGGTAGTCAAGGTCAACAACAATTTATAAATAAAAAATCTATTAAATAAACATTTTCCCGTGGACTGAATTGTGAATCTAAACCATTCTGGAATCCACCGGAAGACACACAAAAAATTTCATTAAAATCGGTCCAGCCGTTTAAGAGGAGTTCAGTGACAAACACACGCACTGAAGAAATATATATATAAAGATTAATTTTGAGATTTCTTTTGTAGAACGAAAATTCATCCTTATTTTTTTTATTTTAAAAACTCCGAACGCGGATGTTTTTCGGAGTGAAATTCGAAATCACTCCGAAATCACTCCGCAAATAAAAACTCCGGATTCACTCCCTACGTGGAGTGATTAATTACTTCACTCCGGAACTCCGAGTGATGGGAGTGAAATGGGAGTGAAATTCACTCCCGATTCACTCCGGATTTTTTACAGTGCATGATCAACACTATCGTAAGCTTTGGTAAAGTCAAAGAATACAGCTATAGTGATTAAATGATCATCAATTCCTACGCGTATATCATCATAAAAGCGAAGCAACGCAGTCTGAATACTTGAACCTTCTCGAAATCCAGTTTGAAGAGGATCTAATAAGTTATTTGAGGTGAGATATTTTATTAACTGATCATAAACACAACGTTCTAATACTTTTGATGATCAAGAGAGTATTGAAATAGGTCTGTAGTCACAAAAATTTTGTGGCGATCCCACCTTAGGAATAGTCAGCACAAAAGAATTCTTCCAATTTTGGGGTAATTCAGAACCCAGTAAACACGTTTACGTCAATGTGACGTCAAAATGACATTGGGCTATGTCAGGATTTACGTAAGATACAAGTCACGAATGAGTCATATATGACTCATTATTTCACACTTCTTGACGTAAGATTCTGACGTAAAAATATGACGTAGTCATGACGTCAGTATTATGTCTCAATGACATTTATGACGTCAATATGACATACCTGTGATGTCTATATTATGATAATGATGTCATTATGACGTAAAAGTGATGTAAGTGATGTAAGAATTGTACCTCAGAAAAAATATTTTAAAAAAAATTTCTCAAAAATAAAAAGATGGCAATTATGAAATTAATTATAGTGTTGTGGACTTATTACAAAGTTTGAAACACTAGTTATATGTTGATACTTGATGAAAAAATCCTGAAATATGCTGGGCTCGAACTTGGGTCCTCACGTATCGAAGTCTGGAACGCTGCTCACTTGTCCAAGTAACGGTTCATGTCACGAAGTGAATAACTTATGTGATAAGCCTTACATGACGAAAAATGCTTATTTCATAATTTTTTCTGAGATTAAATGGATTTTAAGAGCTGGAATTGTATAAAATTCAAGTCTAATAATTTATACAATTTTATAAAATTTCATTAAACTCATGAAATTTTATAAAGTTCTATAAAACTTTGTAAAAACTCTTATAAAAGGCTCTCTAGTGAAACTTGTGGTAATGAATAGGCAATTTATAAATTTTCATAAGAATTGATTGAATCTTACACTTTCAAAAATTTTCGTCTAAAAGCGGACACAGAGAACTTTAGACTCTCTGCGGACACAGAGAACTTTCACAGAGTGAAATTTTTTCAGAGTAAACGATGTATCCGTGTCATTTGAATATTTTTTAATATTTATTGATTTTTCAAGACTCGAATTTTTTTTTTATTTAATTTTTTCCGAAAATTGAGTATTTTTCATTTGGATTTTTCTTCTTCAAAATTTCAGTTTACAAAATTTAGATTTTTTTTTTTAATTTCAACTCTTTTAAGTATACAATTTTTTTCTATATTTCTTTTTATTTTTAATTTCAATTTTTTTCGAAATTTGAATTTCTTTAATTTAACATACTAACAACATTATGAAACTTGATGTACACAGTACAAAAATTTTGCGTCATTGTGTCAAAAATTTTTGTGTTAAAAATTTTTATGTTAAATATTTAACATTTTTTTATGTTGATTTAACACAATAAATGTTAAATTTACACTTAAAAAGTTAAATATTTAACACAAAAATTTTTAACACGAAAGTTTTGACGCAATGACGCAAAATTTTTACTGTGTAAAATACTATTAGTCTCGTCAATAACAATCATGGAACTGTTTGAATTATTTCAAATACAATGTTTCATAAGTAGCAGCACTAATGTCAGAAAATTATTTTTCAAGTAATAGTGCAATATTTAAATGACTGACATTTAATTTCTTGACGCGAAATCATAAGAAATTATATGTTTACTCGCTTGACGGTTTAAAAATTTAGAGTTCATGCCACATAAATTGAACTCGGTATTTTGTTATCAGTTTCACACCAAATCATTTATACTGAATGAAGTCGAAAATATTTTTACAATGGATAAAAGTACCTAAATTCATGGAAAAATATAAGTGAGAAACATATGCAACGAAAAAGTATTTCTTGCATCAAGAAAATTTTGACGGAGGCCGAAGTTATATTGGAGCAAGAAGTGTTTTAGTGTCAAGAAATTTTGACTTCATTCACGAAATGTTCAGTCATCTCTAATATATTCTTAGTCCAAAGAAATTTACCTTTGAGTCAAGATTTTTTTCTGCAGTGTATGGAAACATACAAGCAAAGATATAAAAAGTTTATATCCCACATGTATTTAATTTGTATGTTTTTCTTAAACATGTAAATGAAAAATATTTTGTATGTTATTTGCTAATATGTTAGATATATTCATTAATATTATAAATTATAAATTTTTGTTATTAAGAGCGGACTTAAATTTGCAAGGTACCAGCTTAAATCAGCTGTTTACCTCTTCCTGATTCTTACTAAATTTTAAACCAATTTTCATTAATATTTAGCGATTAATTGTAAATTAGACATCTTGTTGAAGAAGTTTTATATTTGATAAATTTTGATCAATCGATAATATTAAAAAAATACATCCCCCAAATTTTATCAGTATTATGGAAAATAATCGTTTGTCACTGATTTAGAAAATGACTTTCAAATTACGTCAGTATTATGTACAATTGTGACAAATTATTGATGTTAAATAATGACTCACAGATGGTATCGGTATTACGTAAGACCGTGACTTGTCACTGATGTAAACGCATGATGTTAAACTTACGTCGTTATGACATACAATGATGGCATTAATGTTACGTAATATTGTAGTTTATATATTATGTCAGTTGTACGTAATATCTAAGTCATTTCCGTTACATCATGGAGAAGTAATAAACTTACATCAGTATGATGTCAAAAATATATCATATATTTTGACATCATAATTGGATCACAAGACAGGTCAATTTTACGTCATATTTACGTAAAATATTGTGACATTCCTATGACTTATAAATGACGTCATATTGAAGTCATGTGTTCACTGGGAAGTCACCAACGACACATTAAATAAATCAACGAATTGACAAACCATCTGGGCTTACTGGACTAGTAAATATGCGATTTTAATTCCGTTCGACAGCATTACCAGTAATTTCGACAAAATTAAATTGATTATCATACACTTCACTGAAACAAAGTGAGTGGAATTGTGTATCACTGCTATTTCCACCAATTGACACAAAGTAATCATTTAGTCCATTAACATCAAAATTCTGAGGACATACCAATGATTTTGATTTTAGTAACCCAAACCTCCAAAAAACGCCCCATATAACTTTGGGGAATCGAGCAATGGCAATTCTTGATTCTAGAAATTCGTTCTTGGCTTTAACAATTTTTCTCTTGACTAGACGACGTACATTGTAATACTCAGTACAGGCAAAGCACGTTTTTTTAAGAATTCGGTACAACTTATCCCTTCTATGCTGTAGATCACGAATATCTTCTGTTATCCAAGGAGCTGATGGACGAGACGAGACGACTTTATCAAGCGCTCAAATGCAATAGAACGCTGTATCTAACACTGAGACAAGCTTATTTATACGTAAATTATAATCTATAACAGGCACACTGTTTATCGATAACTGTCTTTTAATAGATTCTTCGTCCACTAACCTCCGATTGCGAAATTTAAAATGTCTCGACTGCTGCTTAGGCACAGTAAAATCGACGCAAATAGATATAATGTCATGCCCAAACAGAAAAGGTTCTAATGGCTGTGCAGAAGAAATTATAGCAGATTGATCATTCACCACATAGTGATCAATCCAAGTATTAGACGTAGAGGTGTGATGAGTTGCATCAAATGGCACCAAAAACAAGCTGTTCTCATTGCAAAAGACATTTAGGCACCTAGATTCATAATTATTACAAAGCACGTTAATATTCAAATCACCAACGATAATAATGTTATTGTAGGACGGCAAAAGTTCTTCAAAGACCTTTTCAAAATCATCAAGTAGAGTTGCATGAGGTGGCCTATAAATAACACTGATCAAGACGTTTTTAGTTTTAGTAGTCCATAGTCAATCATCAAATATTATGGTCTAGCGTCTTGATTATTCAACGAAGAGGTAACAATTCGCGATGATAATGTATCCCGAACAAATACCGCAACATTGGATAGATAAATCTTAATCGGCTCAGATCCTTATTTTGGTCGTACGCAGACGCAGGAATCAGCAATCCATATATTCCTCTTTATATATTCTATCCAACTCAGAATCCAAAATGTTCGCTGTGAAATTCTTAAGCTTCCTTTTTTTAGCAATAAAGTTACTAACAAGCTGCGGCGACTGACATTTAACCATTATATCACGACTCCCAGTTGAACGTCCTTTCTTGTCAATTCTTTCAGCATATTGAAATGAATCATGCGATAAATTAGATATACCTAACAGAATCAAGTCGGATCGCTGTGTGTACTAAATCTTCAGATGGAGTCTCCGGTAATCCAGATGCAATGAGTTGGTCGTTGAACATTCTTGATGCCAATTCCAACTAACGTATTTCAATACCGATATCAGTAATTGCTCGTACCATACTGCTTATATGACTCGCAACTTACTTAACGAAAGCACCGCCCGCTTATTTATCAAATGTCATTAAACTTATATAAAAAAGTTCGAGTTTCTACTTGCATGTCTATAAGTGATATACAATAAGATTCTTAAAGTTAAATTTAGAATTATTGAAGTATACTGTTATTTTTTTTATTGTAACCACTTACTGTCATTACTAAAATGATGATGAATGATTTAATTTTATAGTATGCAAAATATTTCGAATAGAGAATTTAATTAATGTAACTTTTAATTTTTTTTCTTAGCTGGAGTTATATACCATCTAAAATTGTGTCCATATACGATTTGCCTTACAATGCACATTTCAACAAAGTATTGATAATTATTTATTTTTGATTTTATGAGATTTTTTTATATTTTCTGTTGTAATTTATTCGTACGAGATTTGATTTGATGACGAAATTTAAATAAACGAATTTCTTTCTCAATTCTTTGAAAATTAAAATAGAATTACTGAAATGTCGAAGATCCTTGGTTGACATCAATGAAGATTCACTCATCAACATGAAGACAATGAGAACAACTCTGAAGATTTTTTAGCAAATAAGTTATTTCCAAAAATCAATTTTTTGTCAAATTAAAAATTTTCTAGCGCTAATGTTAACTCAAAAGTATTCAACAAATTCATTAAAGATTAAATATGTCGACAATGAAGATTAAAAGTTCGTGATAAAAAATCATCGAAAACAGGTAGAGTAGTTAATTAATGATATCGTATACTGTAAAAAAAAAAAAAAAAAAAAAACCAGTGTACAAACTAATTTCAAAGCGGTCATAAATTAACACCAACACCGGTGTTTTAATTTATTTTTAGTGTTAAAGCTCTGTTAATATATTTTTCCATTAGTAGAAATTATTTTTTCATATTTTTATTCCCTGAATCATAACAATTTTAGTGAATTTACTAACGACTAATTATAGAAAATTGTGCACTGAAAAAAATTTGCGGAGTAAATGCGAAGTGTTTATACTAACCGAAAAATGTTGTTTTTAATTTGAGTTTTTTTCATATCGATTGTAAGATGTTGAAAGAGCGGAAAAAGCGGGGATCAGGTTTAGGTCTAGATATCTCAATTAAAACGCGTAAATTATTATCAAAATGAACACTATAAATTTATTTCCACTAAATACACTTAATATTCAATATGTTAAATAGCGGATTGTTTAAATAAAAGCGGATTTATAATACACAGCGTGGGTAGCGCAAGCGATGCCGGTTGACACGTGGGTGAACACTCTGCCGGCACTGTAAAAGCGGTGAAATAAATGCACAAATAACACAATTTATCTGTAACAAACTAAAGCGAATTATTAGCGGTTACTTTAAGCAATTTAAATTATAAAAATAGCGAAATGCGGTTAATTAACAATAAGCGAAAGCAAAGCGGAATTAATGGCGACTTGTTGCAACGAAAGCGTGGAAGTGAAAGATAATAATAATAGTTCGTCTTCTTTCTCGTTGACTTGGGGTAGAAGGCTATTGCGCATGTCTAGCGGGAGCGATCAGCCAATAAAGCGGTCGATCCATGGCGTGATCGAGAGGCTGATTTTCCATTGGCGGTTCGATTTTGCGGGAACTAGCGGTAGACAGGTGCGTCTCTTGAATTTGGGAGTCCCCCAGGAGCGAGTTAATCGCTACTGGGCCTTGTTCACCGAACATTCTCCCCCGGGTTGGCGGCTGCGTCGACAAGATCATCTTCTTCATGCGTTAGCGGCAGGACACAGAGCTTTAATTGGACGCACCAGCTCTGTGTTAACTGTCTTAACAGTTACCACGCGGATTTGTTCATCTTCACCTGGATGGACAGCAATTACTTTGGCTAATGGCCACTTGGTTGGCGGGAGATCCTCAGTGGTGATCAGTACAACTGAACCCACCTTGATCTGGTTGCGTCGATGATGCCACTTTGAAATGGCCTGGTAGCGGTGGATGCAGTCCTGGTAGTAGCGTCTCCAGAAATGTTGAACCATTTGCTGAACTTGTTCCCAGTGCGAGAGCCGAGCAGGTTGTAAATCTGTCAGCGATGGCTCTGGGATAGCGGTCAGTGACTGTCCGATTAAGAAGTGATCTGGAGTCAGTACAGCCAGGTCAGCAGGATCTTCATTCAGCGGTGTGAGCGGTCTGGAATTCAATATGGCTTCAATTTGAGCCAGTAGCGTTGAATATTGCTCAAGCGTCAACAGCGAGTCTCCGATTGTTCTTCGAAGGTGAAATTTGATAGATTTCACAGCGGCTTCCCATTTTCCTCCAAAATGTGGAGCTTCAGGCGGATTGAATTTCCAGTTCGTGCCATCTTGAGCGATCAAGGTTAATAATTCTCGTAATGTACGGGATCCTGCAGCGAATAGTCGTTTCAGCTCTTTATCTGCTCCTACAAAATTAGTTCCACAGTCTGAATATAGCGTGTGGCAGATACCTCGGCGACTAGTGAAGCGGTGATAAGCGGCGATGAAAGCGGCAGCGGTGTAGTCAGTTACTAGCTCTAGATGTACAACTGAACTGAACATGCATACAAAGACTGCAATCCAGCCTTTGTATGTTTTTGCTCCACGTCCTTGAAACGTTTTCAGCGTGATAGGTCCAGCGTAGTCGAGTCCTGTATGCAAGAAGGCTCGAGTTGGCTGTACTCGTGCGGCGGGTAGTTGACCCATCAACTGTTGAGCGCGTTCTCCACGTTGTCTCGTGCAGATAACGCAGCGTAAAATAAATGATCTGACTGGAACACGGCCTCCAATGATCCAGACACTCTTGCGTAAATCAGCGAGCGTAAGCTGAGTACCTCCGTGAAGCGTTTTGCGGTGCGAATCATCAATCAAAATTGGATGCCTCTCTTCTGGGTCCAGCAATGCGTTTTTCAAGCGGCCACCGACTCTCAGGACCCCCTGATGGTCGATGAACGGAGTCAGCTTAGTGATGCTGTTATTTTTAGGCAGACCATCACCGTCTTGTAGCGTGTGAATCTCTCTAGCGAAGTATTGTCCTTAAGTGAACTTAATCAAGGTCAATTTAGCAGGCTCCAGGTCTGATGGAGTAAGCGGGTAGGCCAGCGAAGATTGTGGAACTCTTTTAAAGCGGTCGATGGCACGATGCCAGATGCTGAGTTTCCGTAGCAGTGGAAACAGCTGCGTGTAATGCGACAGTAATTGTTGGAGCAGGCAATTTTCTGCTTTCCAAGTTACTAGTGGCAGACCTTGGCGTTCTTCTCGATGCGTTGCGTTGTCGATTGGAGGCTCCAGAGTGGGCCAAGAGGATTCTGGTTCATGAAGCCAAGTTGGTCCATGCCACCAGAGAGCGTGTTGTTTCAGTTTTAGCGTAGGTATACCTCTTGAAGCGCAGTCAGCGGGGTTTTGTTTTCCTGGAATAAATTTCCAGGAGACATCTCGAAGCGTTTCTTGGATTTTTCCTACTCTATTGCGGACGAATGTCTTCCAGCGGATTGCTGGACTTTTAATCCATGCGAGAGTCACGGCGGAGTCAGTCCAGAGATTGATCCTGACATTTTCAAGCGACTGAACTTCTTTGATATGAAGTATCAGTTGTGTTAGCAACCATGCGGCAGATAATTCCAAGCGTGGGATTTTCATGGTCTTCAGCGGTGCTACTTGCGTTTTTGAACACAAAAGTGAGACCTTTGTGTTCCCATCAGCGTCAGTGACTCTCAAATAAACAGCGGCAGCCATAGCGTTTTACGAAGCGTCTGAGAACCCGTGCAATTCCATAGTTGCTCCAGGTGCTATATTATTCCAGCGTGGAATGCGGATGGATTCGATGTTTCGAAGATCCTCGCGGTATCCAGTCCATTTGTGAATGAGTGATGGTGACAATTGTTCGTCCCATGACACTCTATCTAGCCACAGATCTTGCATGAAGATCTTGGCTTTGACGACTATTGGTGCGAGAAGTCCTAGCGGGTCATACAGCTTAGCGATTTCAGACAAAATAGCTTTTTTTGTCTTAGGCGTCTCTGGCGGTAGCGTGTACTTGAACTGGAGAGCGTCAATGCGTGAATTCCAGTACATGCCCAGGACTTTTACTGGTGCATCACTGATTTCTTTAAGCGGTGTATCCAGCTGCTTTTCTGGAGCGACTTCAGCGAGTAACCGTGGACTATTGCTAGCCCATTTGGCAAGCGGGAAGCAGCCTGCTGCACACAGAGCTTTTGTTTGTACTGCAGCCTTGATAGCGTCTTCTTCGTTGTCTGCTCCACCGTAGATGTCATCTATGTAGCGTGTTTTCAACATTGGAGCAACAGCTAGCGGAAAGCGGTGTCCTTCATCCTTCACTAGTTGGATAAGCACACGTACTGCGTCAAAAGGTGCACTAGCGATTCCGTATGTGACTGTCTTGAGACAGTAAGCGTCTATTAAGTCATTCTCATCTATCCAGAGAATGCACTGAAGCGGCCAATCAAGCGAGTCGACCTCAATCTGTCTGAACATCTTGGTAATGTCAGTAGCGAATAGAATCCTGTTGCAGCGGATTCTCAATATCACGTCAAAAATGTCAATTTGCGTTTTGGGTCCTGCGTGGAGAATGTGTCGTACCATGTGTCCTAGCTGAATGTATTCTGCCATGAATGCACGATACATGTCAGAATATTCTCTTTCTCGCGACAAGCGAGTTATTAATCTGCGGAGTGACCCCATAGCTACGTCGATAGAGTCGCCAAGTTGACTCTCAAGGGCCTTAAGCGGTAATCTCACTACGTAGCGTTCATCAGGCTGTCGATAATGCGTTTGACGAAAGTGAATTTCACATTCGTCTTCTTCAGCGGTGTTGAGCGGTGAATTTCCTGATGGAACCTCTTCCTGTTCCCAAAACTTAGCGATAGCGTCTTGTAATTCTGTATCTAATGACGCATGTAATGCTGCGTGTGACGTGGAAGCGTATTTAGCGGTGACGGCTCCATAGACAATCCAACCAAGCGTGGTGGATTGTGCAATAGGAGCATTGCGAGGTCCCCGTTTAATCTCTGCGTTCATGATCTGTGCGGCTGGTGATGCACCTAGAATAATATCTACAGGTCGTGGCTGTAGATAATGCGGGTCAGCTAGTTGGAGATTCTCCAGATGCGGCCATTTCGGATCAGCGATCACGAACGATGGAAGATCTACCGTCAGTGTTGGTAGAATATGCATGCTGACATGCATTGAAGCGGGTGTACACAGCGAATGAAGTTCAATTGTGCTCACTCCTAGTGAACTTCCTGCGGAGACATTGCCAATGCCCTTGAGCATGACCATGTCGCGTTGTAGCGGTTGTCCAAGCTGCGTGAAGAGCGACTGTCTCATAAATGAGAGCTCTGAGCCTTGATCGATCAAAACTCTAGCGGTGATTGGATTACCATGATGCGGACTGACCTGGACTAAAGCGGTAGCTAGCAAAACTTGAGCGGAAAGCGAATCTGAAATAATCAACAGTTAATTTCAAGTTGTAAACGGTCTAAAGGGAACGATTAGTTGCCTGTGCGGAAGATGTAGACTGCGGTGAAGCTGGTTTCGTTGGTGCATCCAAAATGGATGGACATGTGGTGACGTTGACCACATTTTCGGCAATCTTGAGCGGTCTTGCAATCTGCGACGCGGTGCGGAACACGAAAGTTGAAGCACAAATTGCATTTTTCAACTATCTTGTGTAATTCTTCATAGCGAGGTTATTTAAGGCCCGAAGTCGAGTTTTCAGTCTTAATAAACAGAAATTTCAGCGTACCGGTGTACGAATGACTATCAGGAGCAGCACCCGATGTGCTCTGCGATGCTCCTGACACTCGACCTTTCCTAGCGGTATTACACTTCACTTAACACAAAACAATTTTCAAGCGAAATAATTAATTAATTTAATTGAGATAGAGCCAGTCTTATCCGGCTCGAGGGACTAAATGTAAGATGTTGAAAGAGCGGAAAAAGCGGGGATCAGGTTTAGGTCTGGATATCTCAATTAAAACGCGTAAATTATTATCAAAATGAACACTATAAATTCATTTACACTAAATACACTTAATATTCAATATGTTAAATAGCGGATTGTTTAAATAAAAGCGGATTTATAATACACAGCGTGGGTAGCGCAAGCGATGCCGGTTGACACGTGGGTGAACACTCTGCCGGCACTGTAAAAGCGGTGAAATAAATGCACAAATAACACAATTTATCTGGAACAAACTAAAGCGAATTATTAGCGGTTAATTTAAGCAATTTAAATTATAAAAATAGCGAAATGCGGTTAATTAACAATAAGCGAAAGCAAAGCGGAATTAATGGCGACTTGTTGCAACGAAAGCGTGGAAGCGAAAGATAATAATAATAGTTCGTCTTCTTTCTCGTTGACTTAGGGTAAAAGGCTATTGCGCATGTCTAGCGGGAGCGATCAGCCAATAAAGCGGTCGATCCACGACGTGATCGAGAGGCTGATTTTCCATTGGCGGTTCGATTTTGCAGGAACTAGCGATGGACAGGTGCGTCTCTTGAATTTGAGAGTCCCCCAGGAGCGAGTTAATCGCTACTGGGCCTTGTTCACCGAACATCGATAAAAAAAATAATTTTTTCAAAAATGTTTTATACTGACAACAAAAAAAAATTAGGCTTATGAAATTTGTTCCAGTTAAATAAAAGTTTGTTTTAATTTAAACACTCCGTACTCGGATGTTTTTCGGGTTAAAATCCACATTCACTCCGGAATCACTTAGCAGAAAAACGAATTCCATTAGATTTACTCCGTATACTGAGTGTATTATTATTTCTTAACTTCGGTACTCCGAATGACGGGAATTAAA
Source organism: Cotesia glomerata (assembly GCF_020080835.1). Lineage (NCBI taxonomy): Eukaryota > Metazoa > Arthropoda > Insecta > Hymenoptera > Braconidae > Cotesia > Cotesia glomerata. The sequence continues at coordinate 23,594,376 of NC_058158.1, read as the reverse complement.
ATTCACTCCGAGCTGACTTCCAATTCCACAGTACAGCATTTATTCAATTTTTAAACAATTTGAACATCGTAGAATTAAACCGTCTACAGCGGGGTAAATCCAATTCAATTCCAAGAGGTATTGAGTTCATTTTTAACTCCGCCTTTCATGCCTTAAGCGCGAAGCGCGCAGGTATGCTCTACTCTCGCCTCAAAATCGTGATTTCGATTAAATCGTGATTTTCATAATTTAAACGAAAAAAATTATGGATAAAAAGCACATTGAAATGAATAATAATAACTACAGAAAACGTTAAAAAATTTTCTTATCGATTAAATAAGATTTCTCAGAAAAAAACTCGTTTTTTTGATTAATTAAATGAATAAGAGCGTGGTATTCACGGGAGCACTGGGCTTGATAACACCACAACTTTGTCAAAAATCACGTTCACGATTTAATTTTTTTTTTGTTTTATTCCTTAGGAAGTTTGTCAAAACTCTTGTGAAAATTGCGTGTCAAAATAATTTCGTTTCGATACGGTTAATTTTTTCCGACTGTCAGTTTGGTGATTTCTTTTCTATGATTTCGGCAGCCATAAATATTATTTTTCATAAAACAGGATTAAAATAACTATAAACAAGCAGAAACTATACATACATGATGGTATAATTACTAATTGTTTTATCATCTGTTAAAATTTTTCTTTAGCTCGACCTACAGAGGGAATAATACTACTCGCGGGAATATTCAAACAAAAACGAATAATTTTTATTGTTACGATCTAAATAATTTTTGTATGATATGAGCGATTAAGGCATGCTCATTTGGATTTTCCAAACTTTTTTTACAGTATATTTATGACAATATATTTAATTCTAGACAATTTTGTCCTGTGTTATTTATATCGATTGAAGAATCGATTATTTTAAGGGAGAGAGGACTATAATTTTCAAAAATTGGTTTAATTTTGATTTTCAAAAATCAAGTTCTCATCAGAACTCAACTTTTTAAGGTCTTAGAGCACTACTTTGACTATTTTCACCAGGATGTGTGCGTGAGATATAGAAAAATCTCAAAGAAAAATTTTCAAACAAATATTTTTAACTTCCCGCAACCGGGAGAAAATTAAATAATAGCAATTACTATGTAATTATGGTAAAATTTTCAACCATCAAGCCAATAGTAGTGAATACTATCTAGATGATTGTATAAATCATCTATAGATAGTAGCATTCACCATATTTATAATAATTGTTACAATCTTGTATGTTAACTAGAGTTAATTACTATTATTATTCTAAATAGTTACTTATAATCCAAATGGTAACAGCTACCATTAGAAATTATAACAGTTACTATCTAAGATAAGTAGAATTTAAACATCAACGTTTGAAAACCACGGTGAATAACGTAATGATACACGGAAAGAATAATATAAGTATTATTACTATAAATTTATGGGATTATTTTCTATACTGATTATAGGAACGATTACTATGATTATGGGAATGACGCCGACAATATTAGCAAGTGTTCCTAGAATTTATGAGGTCATTTCCAATAATTAGGGAAATAGTTCCCATACGAATTATGGGAGTGGTACCTATATTTACAGGAATTATTTCCATAATATCATGAATATTATTCCGATCATAATATAGGAAATATTACTATCATTATTCAGCAATTATTCCTATAATAATAAAAATGATAGCAATAGTAATAGTATTAATAATAATAGTAACAATAAAAGCATTAATAACAGTAATAGTAATAGTAATAATAGTAACAGTAATAATATCTAGTAATAATATATAGTAACAGGAATAATAACTAGCAACCTTGCAGTTACTATGTGACCGTCGTAACTTATGAACTATAAATAAAAAAATTTTGCATTATTAAATAATGAATTTTGTTAAATTGCACTGTACTTTCTTAACTATTGGCGTTTTTAAAGATATAAGCTCATCCCGATGTTACACGGAGAGAATTTTATGATAAATACTACTATCCAAGTTTTGTAAAAACAGGCTACCTAACATCAATAATTGCAAATACTATTCTGATTGTTAACTGTACCACATAGATAGTTAAATTTACCATCTGAAAAATAATTATTATAATCTTGCTGGTAACAAAGATCGTGAACTTAATCATAGTATACGAGGCATTGCACGCCAAATCGTATGGTTTCAAAAATTTGGATTTTAGATATACTCAATTTTTTGGTATTTTTTAGTTCCCCCCAAAAGAGGCCTCCTGATAAATTGTGAGATTTTTTTTATCACTGGTTCAAAAAATATCGAATTTTTAAAAAAAACCGCCCTTTTTTTTGGTTTTTTTACTCGTAACTTTCTTGATAATGGTCGAAATTCAAATTTTTTTTCAATATTTTTATTTTTAAATATCCTTTTCAGAAAAAAATATAAAAAAAATTAGAAAAACGGTAGACCCTGCAGGCCATTCATGCAACTTCCCGCTAATTTCATACCTAGGTGCTTAAAATTACATTATAGTGTAATTATAATGATAATTTTGAGCTCTCCGAGCTCAAAAATACACTTAATGTGTTATTTTGAGCTATCTGAGCTTAAAGGGATAGCTTTTCTATGCTTTTGAGCTCTTCGAGCTCAAAAGTCTGATAGAAGTTTGATAAAACACAATTTTTCAAATTTTCAAACCGTAATAACTTTTGAATGAATGAACACTTTTTTTGGCTTTCTTTTGTCAACGATAACTCACAAATGAATCAACCGTTTTTACCGGACCAGCGGCGATCAACGTGGTTTTTTGATTTTAAGAGCTGAGTCATTTTTGAAATCGATCGATACAGCCGTTTGATAGTTATTCCAAAAAATGTCGGAGTTATGTTAAAAAAATACTTGTTTCTAAATATTTCGTCGAGGATATCTCCCGAACCAATTAACCGATTTTTACGTTCGTGGCGGCGATTGACGCAGTTTTTTAAGCTCTAAAAATTATTTTATTTGATCAAAAACGATCCGAAAAGATATGTCGAAGTTATGTGAAAAAAACACTTATTTTGGTTTTCTTTCGTTCACGATATCTCTCGAGCGAATCAACCGACTTTGATCGGAATAGCGGCGATCGGCGTGGTTTTTCAAGCTTAAGAGCGGATTAGTTTTTGAAGTTGACCGATAAAGCCATTTAAAAGTTATTCCAAAAAAACAACTTTAAAAAAAAATTTATTTAAGATTTTCCAAAATTTCTCAAAATCTATCGGTCCGAATCGGTTCAAATTCACAGAAAACCTAAGTTTGAGGGAATTCTTCAGAACGCCGTTTGGAAGGTTTCGATTGGTTCAGTCGTTCAAAAGTTCTAAGCGAGTCACATAGTCACACACACACACACACACACACACACACACACACACACACACACACACACACACACACACACACACAGTAGTGAGGGCTAGTCTCGCACGACTGATGCCGAACGTCGGAGGGCCAAAGCAGAGCAGGAGACTACTACTATCATCAGTTGTCACATCGGTGCTCACATATGGAATATCCATTTGGGCAGACGCGCTGAAGTTGCAAGAATCATGGAGAAAAGCTGGACCAGTATATCGACTGAGCGCTGTAAGACTAGCCAGTGCATTCCGCACGATATCAGAAGTAGCAGTGTGTGTCATTTCCGGAACTCTGCCGCTTAGAGTTCTAGCTGAGGAAAGACGGAACCTTTACCAACGAAAGAGGTCAACCACACTAAGTGCCGAGGAACTCAGAGCTGAAGAACGGCAGAACAGCATCGCACGATGGCAATCGCAGTGGGACGCCGCGACAACAGGAAGATGGACACACCGTCTCATACCGAAAATCGACGTTTGGATAAACCGGAGTCATGGCGAGGTCAATTACTATCTGACGCAGATGTTGTCAGGACATGGATGTTTTCGGACGTATCTTCACCGCTTCAAGCATGATGATTCACCGGAGTGCCCGTCCTGCCCAGGAATCAATGAAGACGCGGAGCACGTTTTCTTTGAGTGCCCACGATTTTACCTACAGCGCGATGAGCTGGAGATGATCCTGAAGAAGAAAATCCAACCAGAGACAATAGTAGAAGCAATGCTGTCATCAGAGGCTGCCTGGAACGCCGCAAACACGTTTGCAACAGAAGTCCTTATAGACTTGCGTTCCATCGAAAGAAAAAGAGCAAATGACAACAACTAGAAGAAAGGTAAAATAATACCTAATTACCAGAAGGAAGAGCAGTCGCTATATCCTCCCCCCACGAAGTAATGCCTAACGGCGGTTTCCATGAGGGATTAGAGGAAAGAGGAAAGGGGTTTAGGGTTTAGTGGGTAGGGGCGTTAGCGTCAAGTTTTAGTATGACGCTGCGTCGAGTCGCCACATATCCAGGCCAAACAGCTACGCCTAGAATCCGTAAAAAGGATTCCCCCCCCCCTAAGGGAAAAAAAAAAAAAAAAAAAAAAAAAACACACACACACACACACACACGCTCTGTGGCAGAGGAGAAACTGCAACCAGGCGTGTCTCCCCGTAATGGATGGGAGAACGCTCGCTGTCCTTGGATGACACTAGGTCTCTTAGTTGATGAGGTACAGAGGGTAGGAGCCAAATAAAATACGCTCCCGTGGACAAAACTCCCCCCTTTAATAGGTTGGTCATACTAACTGACCTAGCAAGACGATCATTCCCTGCTGTAACTCACTGGGAGTGTCCGGAACCCGTGTCAATTATTTCCGACGATGCGGGCCACGGCTGATGTGAGCTTGCTCTGCCGAGGTGTAAGTTGCAGCAGTGGATCAGGAGCCAGTCACTTCAGGCCTTGATCAGGAAGTACGCAGTGACAGTTAGAGATCGAAATCTTCACCGCCCTGAGCGAGTCTAGTCCGTCCGTGTATTCCGGGACTGGCTAAGTGTCGACTAGGCCTCAGGGAACTGGGGTAGGAGTACTATCTCCGAGGGTACACCCGTTCCTAGTTATGACAACCCGCTCCACTCCGTATGATACGCTGGTAAATCAAAAAAGTATGAGTAATTTACAGGAAACAAACAAGAGTGGAAACGGGCTTCATGCCTAACAAGCAGCGATTGACGCAAGCGCTGAAATGAAGCGGTCGCAAGCGCTCAAACGTCTTGAAAAGCTGACCAGTGAGTTGAATGATTTCGTCCAATTAAAGGTCAACATTCACAAGGAGATAAAGTCCAAGACGACTAGTGTAGCTAACGCCCTTTAAAGGTTTAAGAAACTGGACGAAGACACCGGAGAAAACCTGTCAAGCTGTCATCGTGACTGACGAAGCAATGGACACCGGAGCCGAAGATAACGGTGAATCAGTCGCTGAAGACAGGCGTGAAACCAATCCTGGTAAGAGAAAAGAAAGAACCTCTCTAGACCCAACATTCAGCCAAGCAACAAGAAGAAGGACCTAAAGATAAGCCTTCTGCAAAGAGCAGCACTGCAAAGCGACGAACAGATGAAAGCGTCAGCTTGGCAACGAGTTCAGTCTAAAAAAGAACAGAAAAGGCAAAGGAAAGAGCAGCTCCCAAAGCAACCGTCGAAAGAGCCTCGGCCGGAACCTAAGCGGAAGAAACCTGCGAAAGTGGATCCGGCCTGACGCTCTGATCATCCGTCCGGTCGAGAAGGAGAAGTACGCCGAAATATTGCGTCGTATAAAGCAGGCCGTCCCTTACGAACAGGTCCGCACAACCGTGGAAAAGATCCACAAAACCAAAACCGGGGACATGCTGATTACGCTCTCAAAGAAGAGTATTGACAAAGGCCAAGCCTTGCAAAAGGCCATCACGGATATTCTTCAAAAAGAGGCCGAAGTAATCTGCACAGGACCGCAGGAGACCATCGAGATCCGAGACATTGATGATGACACGACGAAGGAGGACATTCAGACTGCCCTGAAAACGGAAATTGGAGAAACTTGCGAAATACCACTAGAGGCTATCAAGATCCGTAAGGCCTACAGAGGTACGCAAACGGCTACAGTGACACTACCAGCAACTGCAGCACAACAGCTACTGGAAGGAAACGGCAAAATAAGGATTGGCTGGGTCAACTGCCGAATGAGAGCAACAAAGAGACCGATACAATGCTTCAAATGCTGGTACTTTGGGCACTTTGGATCACAGTGCAAAAGTGAAATCGACCGATCTAAGCACTGTATAAGGTGCGGAAGAGAAGGACACAAGATTGCTGATTGCAAAAATCCAGCCAAATGTGTATTATACGCTGACGGTCAAGGTGCGCAGGACGCTGGCCACCATGCTGGCACATACAGATGCCCGGTTTTCAAAGAGACACTCGAAAAAATGACAAATAAACGAGCATGAAGATACTGCAGCTTAACCTCAATCATTGTGAGGCTGCGCATGATTTGCTCATACAAACCGTGCGCGAACTAGAGCTAGACTTAGTACTGATAGCAGAACCATATAAACATCTGAGTACCCAACCCTGGGAATCGGACAGTACCAACAAAGCTGTCATTTAGTCCTGTTACAAATTACCATTCCAGAAGGCAGTCAACAACAGAGAAGCCGGATTTGTAGCAGCATGGGTAGACGGAATTCGTTTCTACAGCTGCTATGCCCCGCCGAGTCTTTTTTTGGAACAATTCATCGATTTTCTTGATCGTCTAACCATAGATGTAAGGCAACACTTTCCCGTAGCAATAGCAGGTGACTTAAATTCCTGGGCAGTAGACTGGGGCAGCAAGTTCACCAATGCACGAGGAAAGGCTTTGCTTGAAGCGATGGCCACACTAGATGTTGTCCTCCTTAACACTGGTGAGACACCAACATATTTAAAAGGAGAGGCAAGCTCTATAGTAGATCTTACGTTCGTCAGCAGCAGTCTTACGAGAGGAAGCTATTCTTGGGTAGTTATGAACACCTACACTGCCAGCGACCACTACACCGTTTTTTGGGAAGTATCAACTGGCCAGAACCCTCGAAGAGCAACCAGACAAACAAATGCAGTTGGATGGAAAGTGAGAGCTCTTAACCCAGCTACTTTGATAGTAGCCTTAGATAGCGACCCGACTACCACAGGGAGTGCTGAAGAGAAAACAAAAGAGCTAATGAAGAGAGTGACCCGGCCTGTGACGCTTGTATGCCCCGGAAACGTGACATGAATCATTGATCTTCGGTACACTGGTGGAACGATAACATCAGCGCTCTTCGTAAAGAGTGTTTTAAAAGAAAAAGAATATCTCAGCGTGGCTACCGTCGACCTAACTCTGCAGAACTGGTGGCGGAGTACAAAAAGGCCCGTCGAGAATTAAATAGAGCCATCAAGGATAGCAAAAGACGCTGTTGGAAGGAACTCGTCGAAGAGGTAGAGAAAAATCTGTGGGGCAGACCGTACAAGGTGGTCATAACCCACCTGAAATGTCAACCAATGCCATCACCCACATGTCCACAACTACTAAAGAAAATCGTCTGTACGTTGTTTCCTCAGCAACGTGAGTTGATCTATTCGTCACTGCAGCCTGACCCTGAAGACATCCCATCTGTCACAGAGGAAGCATTGATGGAGGCATGCAATCGTGTAGGGAATAATAAGGCGCCGGGATTGGATGTAATTCCAAACATTGCTTTAAAAACATCTATTAAAGCAGCGCCAGCATTATTCACAGATACCTACAATGCGTGTCTCAAGGAAGGAGTCTTTCCTGAAAGGTGGAAGCGGCAAATACTTGTATTGCTCCCGGAAGAAAAGAAGCCACCTGACGAACCATCATCTTACCGTCCACTCTGCATGTTAGACACGGCGGGTAAGATATTAGAGCGGATAATTCACCAAAGAATAGATGCAGTAGTTGATCCACTCCTGGCAGACAACCAATTTGGTTTCCGAAAAGGACGGTCAACCCTGGATGCAATCAACCTGGTCGTCAACACAGCTAAGAATGTGATTGCTGGAAAGAGATGGAATCGCGGCATAAAAAAGTGTTGTTTGGTGGCTGCATTAGACATCAAAAATGCTTTCAACTCTGCTAACTGGGACTGCGTAATGCGTGCCCTTGAAGAGAAACGAGATCCAGGGTATTTGCGTAGAATGGTAGCAAGCTACTTCATAAACAGAGTCCTCAAATATGACACAAAAAGTGGTCCTAAGGAGTATGATATTACTGGTATTGTACCACAGGGCTCAGTTCTAGGTCCTCTGCTATGGAACATCATGTATGATGGTCTCCTGAAAATGGCATTGCCAGCAGAAGTGAAACTGGTAGCATATGCAGATGATGTTGCCGTGGTGATTGTCGCGAAGCATCTCGAAGAGATAAATCTGGCCTTCGACATAACATTTAGACGGATTAACTTATGGATAGATACGGTAAACTTGAAATTAGCTAAGTATAAAACCGAAGCAGTGCTCATTACCAGCAGGAAAGCGATGGAAACCATCAAGTTACAAGTTGGAGAACATGAGATCACATCACAACCGTACATTCAGTACCTAGGAGTGATGCTTGATGCTCGACTCAATTTCAAGCAACAAATCGAACATGTGACTGCCAAAGCATCAGTAGTTAGAGCGAGCCTAGCACGACTGATGCCTAACGTTGGTGGACCAAAGCAGAGCAGAAGACTACTGCTGTCATCAGTAGTAACATCCGTGCTCACATATGGCATATCCATTTGGGCTGACGCATTAGAGACGTAAAAATCATGGAGAAAAGCGGGTCCAATTTATAGACGGAGTGCCCTGAGAGTTGCCAGTGCCTTCCGCACAATATCAGAAGAAGCAGTGTGCGTCATTGCCGGAACCCTACCTCTTAGAGTACTAGCAGAGGAAAGACGGGCCCTTTACCATCGAAAAAGGTCAACTGCACTGAGCTCTGAAGAACTTAGAATTGAAGAACGGCAGACCAGCATAGGCCGATGGCAACTATAATGGGATGCCGCAGAGAAGGGTAGGTGGACGCACCGCCTCATACCTTGGATCGACATTTAGCTTAACCGGAATCACGGCGAGGTCAATTACTATCTTACACAGATTTTGTCGGGACACGGGTGTTTTCAAAAGTATCTACACCGCTTTAAGCACGATGATTCTTCAGAGTACCCGTCCTGCCCAGGAGTTGCTGAAGATGCGAAGCACGTCTTCTTTGTATGTCTTCGTTTCGATTCACAGCGTGAAGAATTGGAGAGGATCCTCAACCAGAGAATGCAACCAGATTCACTAGTGGAAGCAATGTTGTCATCAGAAGCTGCCTGGAACGGTACCAACACGTTTGCTACAGAAGTCCTCACAGACTTGCGTTCCACCGAAAGAAGAAGAGCAAATATCAGAAGATAGAAGGAAGGAAGTTAACACCTTAGCCACCGGAAGGAAGAGCAGTAGCTAGATCCTTCTCTCACGAAATAATGCTTGACGGCGGTTTAAGGAAAAATTAAGGAAAGAAAAAAGGAGAAAAAGAAAAAAAAAATTAGGAAAACGGTTGACCCTGAAGGTCATCCCTGCAACTTCCCGCTAATTCCATACCTGGATACTTAAAATTGCACTTATGACGTTTTTGAGTTCTTCGAGCTCATAAATACAATTTGTGTGTTATTTTGAGTTCTCCGAGCTCAAAAAAATAGCTTTTGTATGCTTTAAGCTACGCGGCGACGTAGCTTATGACATCTTTTGCGAAGTTCTGCTATGTCTGTTGACCACCAGTACACCGGCCTGTGGAAACTCCTATTTTTCAGCCGCGGCATAGAGGCGTCACATGCGGCAGCAATCTCCTTCATCATATTTAGCACTGCCTTTTCCGTCTCGCTGCAGGTATCCGGAGTCGGGTTGTTCTGAAGAATAGACCAGCTTCGTGCAAGTGAAGCTCGGAATTCCTCTGGATCAAGCCATCTGGCATTCTATTTCCGCTTAAAAAGTTCGTGTTGTGAAACCGGAGTAGATGACAATCCAACGTTGAATGTCACAAACTGGTGGTCACTGCCACTGTATTCTTCGGATACAGTCCAGTCTTCGATCATGTTGGCAGTCCGTGGAGTCGCCAACGAAATATCGAGGATGGACTCTTGGTACCCTGGTCTTCTAAAGTTCGTGGTGCTCCCGGTGTTCAGGACTATGAGGTCGAGTCTAGCCGCGACGTCAGCGACCTCATTACCTCTGGTGTCGGAGAAAGCAGTGCCCCACTCAGCCGATTTAGCGTTGTAGTCTCCGGCTACGATGACTTCGCCGTTGAACTTAGTGACCGCATCTTCTATATTTGCCAGTTTCTGTCGGAACACACTAATCCCTTCGTTAGGTGAGAGATAGACGCTCATAAAGTAGGTTGTGGGGGTTTTAATCCAGACAAAACCTGCTCCACTTCCGCTGTTGTTGACGGTAACGTTCTTTGTGTTCACAATCCAAATTGCTACCGTGTGTGTGTGTGCGTGCGTGTGTGTGTATGTAAACCTCTCATGACTTTTGAACGGCTTGACCGATTTAATCGCGGTTAGTGCCATTTGAAAGGGCTTGACCAAACTTAGATTTTGAATACTATTTAGACCGATTCGAACTAGTAGATTTTGAGAAATTAAAAAAAAAAAAACAACAAAAAATTTTTTGAAATGTGGTTTTTTTGGAATTACTTTTAAATGGCGTCACTGATTTATTTCAAAATCTAATCAGCTCTTGAGATCAAAAAACCACGTCGATCACCGCAAGCCCGATCAAAATCGGTTGATTCGTTCATGAGTTATCGTTGAAAGAAAACCGAAAAAAGTGTTTTTTCGGAATTACTTCGAAACTCCTAGCTCGATCGATTTAAACTTGATAATCTTCATGGATCTTCAAAAACTGCGTCGAATGCCGCCAATCGCGTGAAAATCGGTTCATTCATTCAAAAGTTATTGCCTTTTGAAAATTCAAAAAAATGTGTTTTATTAAACTGCTATTAGAGTTTTGAGCTCGAAGAGCTCAAATTGACACGAAAATCATATTTTTGAGCTCGAAGAGCTCAAAAACGTAATGTGTAGTTTTGAGCGCTTAAGTACAAAATGAGCGGGAAGTTGCAGGGATGGCCTTTAGGGTCAACCGTCATCCTAATTTTTTTTGTAGTTTTTTTGCGATTTCTCAAAATCTACCGGTCCGAATTGTTCCAAAGTATATTCAAAATCTAAGTTCAGTTAAGCCCTTTCGAATGGCACCAACCGCGATCAAATCGGTCAAGTCGCTCAAAAGTTATGAGAGGTTTACATACATCCACACACACACACACACACACACACACACACACACACACACACACACACACACACACACACACACACACACACACACACACACACACACACACACACACACACACACACACACACACACACACACTGAGTTAGTAACTGTACTGGATTGTCGAAGCTACAAAATAGGGATGGTTACCGTTAACATAAAATTCTCTCCGTGTTCACTCATCAAGAGTTTACCTTGGAGTACGCACATGCATTTTCATATATTTCCCATATGTACATATATACCCTCTAAATTAAAATAAATTAAAGTCTTGAAGTTAGTCATAGGTTGGAACTCGCAGAAACTGGGTCACACTGATAGAAGGATTTGTTAAATAATTAAAAATATTTGTTAATATTTAACAAATCATTTATTAGAGACCACTTTCTAGTCCCTAATAAATATTTCTTAGTATTTAAAAAGATTTATTAATATTTAATAAATGAATATCAGATTTATTAAATACAATCAAATTTAATAATGGAAGTTAGTGAATACAGAGTATAGCTGAGACAAAAAGTGTGAGAAACAAGGGAAGTAGTGATAATAATACCTCACCCTCCCTTGTAAAACACTGCCCAAGTGATACAAGTAAAACCTCCATTATTTTACAAACAAATCATTTTAAATACTAAGAAATATTTGTTTAATACTAAAAAGTGGTCTCTAATAAATGATTTGTTAAATATTAACAATTATTTTTAACTATAAACAAATTCTTCTATCAGTGCACGATTCATTATTGGTTAAAACTAACCCTCGCGGTTTTTGAATCACAGTGAAAACACTGTGAAAACCCTGTGCTTGTGTAAGCACTGTGTAAATTAAGAGAGTTTCACTGTGATTTCACCGTGCATTTGTCCCATTCGTACACGGTGTTTTCACAGTGTTTTCTCGATGAGTTCTCGATGTTCACACATCGAATTCACGGTGATTACACATCCCTTATTCACAGTAATAACACAGTGAATTCACAGTCATCACACTGTGAATTCACAGTCGTAACATAGTGAATTCACGGTCATAACATAGTGAATTCACAGTTATAACATAGTGAATTCATGGTAAGTTCATAGTGATAACACGGTAATTTCACATGGAATTTTTTGTGGGTAAGTGCACAGAAAGAAAAATTTCTTGACTGGAGAACAAAATTCTTGGCTCAGAAAAATTTTCGGGTGCCTGAAGGAAGACTAAAGTTATATTGGCCGAAGTAATAATTTTTCTCGAAATTTTATTCTTGGTGGAAGTCATTTTTTCTTACTTCAAATTATCATAAATACTTGATACAAAAAATTTTTATATTTGATCAAGATTTTTAGATACTTTAGAGAAGCAGCGCCACCTTCAGCTTAGAAAAAAATTTTCTCACTTTGAGAAAATAGCGCATAGCACGCTATTCAAATTTCTAGTAATATATAAAATACTAGCGGTCCTCTCCTGCTTTGCACGGGTATTTAACAAAAGTTTCAAAATTAATTATAATATAATATAACCTATGTCACCCAGGGAAAGTGTAGCTTCCCAACAGTGAAAGAATTTTCTCATCTCCGGGCGGAAAGCGTCAATTTTCCTCCCGTTGCGCTAAACGAAAATGCCGCTTTCCGCCTCTGTCGAGGAGAAAAATAGTATACACACCACGGGCAGTAAATAAGAAAGCCTCAGATCCACAGATTCGGTAGAATCTGGCGCCAAGTTCCGTTCAAATCCGTTGTCAACGGAGCGCCAGACTACCGACTGTGTTTACTGTAAGCAGAACGGTATTTTGAGGTTGCAAAATTTTATTTAATTCTACGGTACTTTTTTTTCCTCAATTGTATATTATAACAGTAATTCATACTTTATTTTACTGTTATTAATTAATTATATTCTCTTATAACAATTAATCTACTTGAAATTACTAAATTTAATCAGCACAAACTATAGCAACGCAAAAATTTCGATCCTGATTTTTTTTCGATGGGCAAAGTGATCTGCCACAGACTAAATAATTCGAGAATGCATAGTAATCCTTCATTAGATGGGAAACTACAGTTAAAAAAAGATATTTCACAGCTTGCATCTACACCCGCCAGGGTGCGCTGGAATTATTTTAACATAAACTGTAGCTTCAAGAGGATAGTTTGCTATAAAAAATGCAGTCAACGCGAGACTTAAGTTGGTACCAATTGTAAATTTTTATTATAATTACAAAAAATACTAAAATCTGACCAAAAACAGTTTCACTGTAAAAAAATCGCGCCAAGTCCACGTTCATAAGACTATTAAGAAATAGTATATTACACACCTAGGGCGTAAGGATTATAATATTATATGATATTATATGATATTATATGATGTTATATGATATTATATGATGTTATATGATGTTATATGATATTATATGATATTATATATTATATATTATAATGTATTTATTACACACCTAGGATATTACACACCTAGGAAGTAAAGTAAGAAATGTCTCAGATCACATGCAATTGTTGGCCGAGGCGAAGCCGAGGTCAACAAACATGTGATCTGAGGCTTTCTTATTTACTTCCCGCGGAGTGTATACTATTTTTTTGCTCGACGAAGGCAGAAAGGGGCAACTTCGCTTAGCACAGCGGGCCGAAAGTTGACCGTTTCTGCCCGTCGAGCAAAAAAAAAAATTTGTTTTTTTCTTTACAAAAAGATATAAAATAAAAAAATTAAAAAATCCAAGTAATCGATATAATTGTTTATGATTTTCAGAAATTAAAAAAAATTTTGTTGTAAATTTAAAAATTAAAAAAAAATTTATGGAACGTACTTGGTGTGCGTCATTGTGTATTTCAATTTTTTCAAAGTCTAGTAAATAAATTTTACGAATTTCATTAAAAGTAAAATATTTTGCAACCACGCACACTAAATACTTTACAAAATTTTTTTTTAATTTCTGAAAATCATAAACAACTATATCGGTTACTTGGATTTTTTAATTTTTTTATTTTATATCTTTTTGTAAAGAAAAAAACAAATTTTTTTTTCTTAATAGTCTTATGAACGTGGACTTGGCGCGATTTTTTTACAGTGAAACTGTTTTTGGTCAGATCACATGTTTATTACAATTACATGTGATCTGAGACATTTCTTATTTTACTGCCCTAAATATGTAATATACTGTTTTCAAATCGGTTCAGTTATTTCGGAGCCTATTCAATACAAACAAACAAATAAACAATCAAATCTTTCCTCTTTATAATATGAGTATAGAAGATATGAAAACTTGATGTAGGTCCTCAAAGGAAAGGTCTCGATGAGTGTAATGTCGGGGTGAGCTTATATCCTTAAAGATGTCAATAGTTCACAAGATACAAGGTCATTCCTTAATTCCGTATCTAGAAATAGAGCATTTTCGAATGCAGCCTAAATACTTATCATAATAAATTGACTATCGTTGACAATGATATTAAACGTTGAAAAAGCAAAAATTCAAGTCAAGACCTTTGCAATGACATTAAACATTAAAAACTTCCATACTATTATAGGAATCATTCCAATTCTATCATGAAAATTATTTCTATAGCAGTATAGAAAAAATTTCTATACGATTATAGGAACTATTCCCATACTGAATGGGAAAAGTAGCTATAATTTTCTTTCCGTGTACTTGAAAATTATTGAATGTTCGATCAATTTTTTCATAGCATTCAATAATATTAAATACTATCCTTGATAGTAATTATTATTATCCTGATAGTAAATATTACCAGCCTGATAGTAACTGTTATATTATCATCCTGATGGTAACTGTTACTAAAAAAAATGGTAACTGTTATTAAAAAAAATTATAACACTAACTATTTTTACACTGAAAAACGTTTTAATCATCCTAGATGATTGAGATTAAAAATTTAGTATAATAAACCCAATTATTTAACCCTTTAACGGTTGACCTTGATTCCCTACTCTCAATTTCAATCGTCCGTCTTCTTTTTTAAGTGAGAGAGCTATAGTCTGTTTTGTAGAGAAGGAGCTTGAAAAGTAGTAGAAGGGAGCGCACGGACACATTATGCAGTCAAGCAGCTACTCACACAACCGTATAACGCATTATGATTGGTTTTTCCCCTTCCGGGCTCACACCAAGATTTCTCGAGACTCCAGAACGTTAAAGAGTTAATTTTCTCCCTAGATGAAAATCAGTGATTTTCAAAAAATTGATGAATTATTGATTTTACCTTGATTTTCGAAAATCGAGTTTTCATCAGATCTCCACGTTTTGAGGTCCTAGAACTATTTTGACTATTCCTAAAGTGTGTGTGTGTGTGTGTGTGTGTGTGTGTGTGTGTGTGTGTGTGTGTGTGTGTGTGTGTGTGTGTGTGTGTCTGTGTGTCTGTGTGTGTGTAAATCACTGATAACTTTTAGACGGCTTAACTGATCGAAACGTGGTCTGCGTTATTGTTAAGGGCTACATCTAAGTTGGAATTTTGTAGATTTTACAACAATTCAATAGGTTTCGAGAAATCTTAAAAATAAAATTTTCAAAAACATATTTTCTTGAAATAACTTCAGAACTACTATACCGACCTTTCCTATGATCTAATAAGCTCTTAACCTCAGGAAACAACTTCGATTTCCAAAACCGCATTAAAATCAGTAACTTCATTCGAGAAATATCGTTGACGAAAAATTTCAGGAAAAAATGTTTTTGCATAACTCTGTCGGATCATTTTGCAGTAGCTGCTTTATTTATTTACCCTCAAAAAATTGCATTGAATGCCGTAAACAGGAATAAAGTCCGTTAATTCCTTCTAGAAATATTGTTCTCCAAAAAAAATACGATTTTTTCGCATAACTTCAGAATTTCTTATCTGATGATTTTGCAGATAATTAGTGATCTTTTTGCTCACGAAAAATTGTGTCTAATGCTACAAACCCCGTTGAAAACGAATGATTCGTTCGAGAGAGATTCCAATTCAAAGTTTTTAAAAAATTGGTTTTCTATCAATCACTTCATAACCTAGCTTTCTGAGCTAAGATATGTATGAAAGTTGTATTTTTGAGCTTGGATACAGCAGAAAGTTTCAGGAATGGCCTGTAAGGTCAACCGGTTTCCAGATTGTTTATAACGGGATATTCGATTTTTATGCCGTATGTGACGAAGAAATGTTTGAACACAAACATTGATGCATTGGCTAAAAAATCGATTAGTTAATAAATCTTGAAAACATCTTAAAAAAGTAGAAAACGAAATTTTACAATACCTTTAATAGTTGATTGATGTGCTTCAAAATCCATTCATGTATGTAACTTGAATTTTAAAAAAGCCCTAGGTCTAGTTTTTCAATCCAGGATAAAAGTATTATTATTATGGCCAGTATATTTATATATATATATATATTTTATCATTGGATAAAATTTTATCCTGGATTGAAAAACTGGCCCCTAATCGGCTTCAACCGTTATGGAAAGGTAGATTTAAACAAAGAAAAAAACATACTCACATCTTTTTCCATTCAAAAGTAACTCTCGGATAAAATCACTGAAATCGTGATTTTCAATATTTTGTAAATATTTAGATGGCTCCCATTTCTTAACTAATCAATCGATTTTACTCATCTTTGAATTTATCCAAGGTTATAGTCTGAGAAATAAATTTATTGAGTAGGCCGTAGTAAATAATTTTTAGAAATTTGATTTATCTAATTACGTCTTTAAAAAATAACATATGACTATCTATTGCGGTAACTTTATAATATTTCATTTAACGGTTTTTGAAAAAAAATAATTAGAAAGAAAAAATTACTGAAAATACATTTACTACAGCCTAGCCTTAAGTTTCATTAAGATCTATTGTATATTGTAGAAGTTATCACGGCAACATGTCGCATTATATTACATATATAAATTTTTTAACCTTACTCAACTATTTAGGAGATTATAAGAAAATATTTAAGTAAATTTTGACATAAGGATCAATGCGATAGATAACTGTCTAGATAAAATCCTCCTACAAATTCTGCTCAAGAAATAACTTGACTCTAAACAATCGGATAGCAGTACCGAGCGGATGCTGTCAAAATTACATGTAACTAATACTAGGCTTAGCAACTTAAAGGTTTTCGTACTTGCACTCACTCATGAGAACATTGTCTGAACTAAAGTCTAGTTCAATCGTAAGTTTATTTTTCAAATTGAAATTGTTTTCAAAAATGAAGAAGCGATTATTTTATTCAAATGTACAATTATTTTATGGCTCAGCTGAAGCATTAGGTAAACGAAAATATTCTTTTTATTAACTATTCATAAATAACTCCAAGGAATATAAGATTTATGTTGTGTTTCAAAAGAGTACCGGAAGTGACGACTGTAAAATCACAAATACAGAATAATTACTTTTGCAGCTGCAAATATTCTTTATTTATTTCTGACTTACTTGTGTTATTATTCATGAACTGCATTTTGTATTTTGTATTGATGCTACCATTAAGTTTGATAATAAATTTGTTTTTTGACGTTTTTTACTACATAATATTTTTTACTAAATAGTTTTTTAAGTGGATCCAAATGGTAATAATCTGAAGAAAAAAATTATCTTCAATCATTTTCTTATTATGATTTTATTATAAATAAAAATGACCATTCAGCATCTGAAATGAAGTAGACTTCTTAACACTAAATATTTTGAATGTTCCTGCAATCAACTTTAAACTACATGAAGAAAAAAATTTAGCTACAGGAACTCTATAGTAGTTGATTAGTTGTAAAAAATTCCAGTAGGTTCCCGGGAAAAAATGATCAGACCTATCCATGCCTGTTCATATCTGAAGGGTTAAATACGCTCATGTCTGATCAGGCCTGTTCATGCCTGTCCATGCCTAGAAAATTTAATTAGATTTACCCTACGATAGGTTTTTAATGATAATAAAAATACTTTTATTTATTGAACAGTAAAATATGCCATTTATTGATAATTTACAAATTTATTAATCGAAATTAATGTACATACACTAAACATATTCAAAAATTTTTTCTTAGCATATTTGGTCCTTAGCATGAACAGGCATGGACAGGTATGATCAGGTCTGAGCGTATTTAACGTCTCAGACATGAACAGGCATGACCATGTCTAATTTCAGGCCTGATCAGACATGAACAGACATGAATCTTCAGGCCTGACCAGACATGAAAAATCATCATGCCTGATCAGGCATGAATTGACCTGATCAGGCCTGATCAGACATGGTCAGGTCTGAAAGCCCATTGTTACTTATAATTAATTATTTTGCTTTGATTAATTATCTATAGATCTGATCAGACCTGCATAGTCAGAGATGTAATAAAAATTTTTTCTTTGACGAAAAAAATTTTTTTGTTCATGACAAAATGTGCAAAATTATTTTTATCATTACGTTTAAATGTTTTTGAAATAAAAAATTTGTTACATTTCCGAAGGGAAGTTTTGGTCTGCTATACTCCTGCCTAATATTAAAATTATGACTTATTTTATTATTTAAATAAATGTGATATTATCATAAGATTCGTTTAAATAAATAAATTAGGACTATCAAAATATATTACAAAATCAATTTTTATATTATATTTATGATAAACTTATTTGATACGTTATGTACTTCATAGAATTTTTGTCACATAAGATAGCAGCACAGCATAGGCGGGAACTTCAAGGCGCACGGATATCACCAAAGTTAAGCAGCATTGAGCGTGGTTAGTAGTTGGATGGGTGACTGCTGTTGTTACAGCCGTACAATTTTATGCAATCATTTTTTTTTTATTTTAATTCATTATAGAGAATTTCGTATGACTCTTATCAAGTACTATATCCATAAAATTAAGCAAAATAATTAATTATAAGTAACGTTGGGCTTTCAGACCTGACCATGTCTGATCAGGCCTGATCAGGTCAATTCATGCCTGATCAGGCATGGTCATTTTTCATGTCTGGTCAGGTCTGAAGACTCATGCCTGTTCATGTCTGATCAGGTCTTATCATTTTTTCCCGGGTATTAACGCATTCTTATGGTAACTTTGCCGTTTGGCTCTTGTAACTCTATGTCGTTGAGCTCTGAAAGCTAAACGTTATTTACCTCTCACAACTCTACAGGATCGTTCTGAGACTATAACAAATTTTAACAAATCTATAATGCGCGATTTAATATTGATAATTTAATAAATAAATGCAGCAGAACGAGTTTATATTGCGAATAATAATTGTTTATGACAAATAAGAATAGTATTATAATAGAAATAAAATAATAATAAAACTTATATTACAAAGAAAAATGATCACAATCACAATATACTAAACTAATAAATTAAATTAAGAGTCACTGCAAATGAACCTGGAAAAACCATAAATACAAAACCGTTCTAACGAAATTCAATTTGACAAAAAGAAAAACACCTATTTCTCTAAATAAATAAACTGGAAACTCAATTGTCCTCATATATTTTTAATAATATGGATAACTAACAAAATAATTATGTTTGTCATTTTGGAAGGTTATGAAATATGTCAGCGCATTCCACTACTGCGGAACGTAAAGCTCTCCCAACTATACTGTTGGTCTCTCAGAACTATCCCGTTGAGCTCTGAGAGCTCAACAACATTTAGTTGTCAGAACTAAATACAATTTTGTTATTATAACTCTATAGCAAACAATAAACTGTGTATAGTTATGGTAACTCTACAATTTTGTTCCCAGAACGAAATTTTTTTTTTCGTGTATGATTGAAAAGATAAAAGTTGTTAAAAAATAAAACGTAAAAATTGTTATTTAGAGCTTATCTTATCAACATTTACTTAAAATTCACATAAATGAGCTTACTCTTGCCATTCAAAAGTTATTTTATTGAAAAACTAGATAAATAGCTTTTATTGTATGTTTTTTTTATTATTAATCTTCATAAAATCACTAAAAATAATTTTAAAATATAAGCTTAGGTCAAATTAAACAACATCATCAGTTTAAACGTGATTTTTTATGAAATAACGTTTCTTTTCGGTCAAAAGTTGTCACAGTGTTTACACGCTGTGGCATTTCCCGCCGGACTTGAGCACACTGGTGGGAGGCTCCGCCGGATGGCGGCACCTTCCGAGCTGATAATAGAAAGTTTATTAGAAATAAGATTTAGTTTTAAGTTAATATTGTTTGTTTAGATTTTATTTCAGCCCAGAAGGCGATCAGGATGGTCGCCGGTGATTGAAATTAGCGTAATTAACTTTGAGATTTAACTTAAAGAATTTAATTTGTTTAATTAATTCAATTTATTAAATTAGATGGGGCTCCAGTGAGTGGCCGACGGGCCTGAGAATACCCGAGGCCCCCAGTCTGGAGCAGACGAGCCTGACGCTCAGCTCAAATTTATCTTTTAAACTCACGTTTGATTTTAAATTATTAAATAAATATCTAAACAATGATTATGATTGTTGTCGAAATGTTATTGCATGCGGATGCCGGCTCGATTTGCGCTTCGGGGGAGAATTACTCAGTATTCGGTGGAATTGGAAATTTTGGAAAAAGAACGGTACCGGCGATAGCCCGAGGTGACGGGAAGTTCCTCATGAGGGCAGGTCGGTAACCGCAGCTGGCAGCATGCTGCCGGCGGAATAGATAGTTAGTCACAGGCGTGATATTAGATTGCAAGCACCAGTGTGGTCAAGCCATTCAATTTTGATATAATAATTTGCAATTGTTGTTTAAGTTGCTCAACAATTCGTTATTAATTTACTGTTTGGTTCGTTTGAGACTTAATTTGGTGATTTTGGCTGATCGTATTAACGCATTCTGGTAAGTCCTTGAATATTATTCTACCGCGGTAATTACTGAGATTCTCCCGGGCGGGAACCGGCGCCGGTTTTCCACGTGAGGCCGCCATCTTTACCACGTAGCTGACCCGTAAAGAATTAATTACAGTGAACTATTTGATAATAAAATTAAGTTCAGTTATAATCAAACGTGGGCTAATTTGTTTGTTAAAATTAAAGAAAGGCCTTTCGGGGAAAATCTCACGGCGGCTGATTGCCTAATCGCGTCCTGTTGCTCACGTAATTTGTTACGTAAGTGCTTGAGCCAAAATTGGTACTGCGGTATTTTTGTGATTATTATTTCCCACGCGACATATTATTGTTATATTTATAATTTGTACAGCGTGATTCACGATTGATATTGTTAATCATTAATCATTACAATCATTATTTGGAGCGTGATTAACAATTAATATTACTAAATATCAATCGATGTTACAATTGTTGTTTGGATTTAATTTACAAATAATATAGATGAATATTGTTTGGTTTCTTTTACAACTATCATTTTGCGATTAATGACATCAGGCGTCGAGTATTATGAGTATTATTTTAGTTTAATTCATAAGTATTATTGATCATCAAAGCGATTATTATTTTGCGTTATTTATGATTACTATTGTTAAATGTTAGTTGACATCGCAGGTATTATTTTCAAGCGCAAATCTTATTTAATATTATTAAATCTCGATTATTGTTAAGATTATTAATTTATTGCGAGTGTTATTATTTCCGAGCGCAATAATATTATATTTTAAGTTGAATAGAAAGTTATTTGTTAATCAAAAATTCCACAAAGGATTAATTTGTAATGTGAAATAGACTTAAGTTGGCCCACGGAGGATCTCAGTGATTTAAACCTCTTAGGCCTTAATCTGAATAAATTTATAGATAAGAATTTATTTTGAACTATTTCATTTTTCTTTAAGTATTTTCTTAGATTAATTCCTTTATGCTAACTATTTGACTTTCCTGTATTCTCTTCCTGCAACTCATCTTCCTATCTTACCTAGTTATCATAAAGTAGTATTGTATAATTAATTCTTTATTATTTCCGATTCTGAGGTCCATTCTAATCGTAACCTTGATTTCCTCGTGGCTTATTTTTCACTCATACTGATTTAAATCGTTAATTAACCGT
The DNA here is from genome assembly GCF_020080835.1 of Cotesia glomerata. Taxonomy (NCBI): domain Eukaryota; kingdom Metazoa; phylum Arthropoda; class Insecta; order Hymenoptera; family Braconidae; genus Cotesia; species Cotesia glomerata. Next base: position 23,572,231 of record NC_058158.1, on the reverse strand, counting down.
CCGGCGCGGCCCCTGGAATTGTTATTATTTTTGGTAATTTTTCACAAAAATTACCTGGCGTCCAAATGTGCACTAACCCAGCCTGAGGGGTTTCCGGGTTAATTTATTATATATTTAAAAGGGCGAGCGTAAAATACCCTACCCAGCCGATATCTCCGCCATCGGTCGAATTTAGTTAAATTCTGGGGAAAAGTATTGTTACAAAGTTATTCACGAATAAAGTCACGGAAATCGCAATTTTTGCTATTTTGAAAGTTTCAAATGGCCACCATTTCTAAACTGATCGACCGATTTTATTCTTCTTTTACTCCTTCAAAGTATTTATCCAAAGAAGAAGTGTAACAAGTTTAATAATGATCCCTCTAAAATAGTGGGCGCTATCGTGATGATGAGCCGCATTATATCCTATATATATTTTTATATGGGACATTCCATGCCAAATGTTGGACAGTTTAAAAATTTTTTTTCGATTAGCGTCATTTATCTTATCAATTTAGTTCAGAATTTCGCAATTTTTAAATATTTGAATAAAATTCGAGAAAATGAATTATTAATTAATATTATAGACTTTTCAATATATGAAAATAGTAAAAATCGTTTATAATGTCCACAGCTAACACTGAAATCCGTGCCGTAGCTTTCTGGAAAGCAAGAAGAATGTTACAGGATAACAGTGGAATCTACTATAACGATTGGTATCCTGGTGGAAATAACATTGTAACACCAACATATCTTGGGCACCCGCCATTTATGGGAGGAGGAGTAGCACCATCGCCTACATCTGTACATCTTGGACCTCTTCCACACTTATTAAATGCTCAAGTGCTTGCAAATAGACTACCTTCGAGCCCAGACAGCCCTCCTGAAGAACCACCAACGTAGTTCAGGCAAGTTATTAATCATGATAAGTAGATAATAAGTTAATTTGAACCCCCATTTGAAATATGTTAAACATAGTGCAAAATAAAAATATACAGATGTTATGAAAACATATCGATCAAATAACCGCCAAATAACAATTTAAGTCTTCTTTAGCTACACTGATAGAAAGGTTAGCTTGAATTCTTGAACCAAGACTACTACAAGGAAAACAATAAATTTCTTGGGCCAAAGAAAAAATTCTTGATTCAAAAAATTTTTTTTCAAAAACGGGCCCCGTCTTTTTCTCTTCTTGCATTCATCGAAAGAAACTGTACTATCTTTGTTGCACTCGCAACAGCAAAGCTTTAGCAGATTTATGAATATTGCTTAAACAAATGAAAATTTCGAAAAAAAAAACGCTTTGCTAGAAAATAGATAATTAATTATATATTGAGTAGCAAAAAGTTTTTTTTTTTTAATTTTTCTTTGTTTAGGAGAAATTCATGGAGCAGTAACAGCTGGGACCGGCTCTTAAACCAATAATTTTAACTCTCAGTTAAATCTGATAGAAGTTTAATAAAACACTATTTTTTGAATTTTCAAACCGCAATAACTTTTGAATGAATGTACCGATTTTCACGTGGTTGGCGGCATTCGACGCAGTTTTTCAAATTCTATGATATATTTTTAAACACAAATTGATCAGACCGGAAATTTCGGTGTAATTAATAAAAAAAACTCTCCGAGCTCAAAAAGATTGCTTTCCTATGCTTTTGAGCTCTTCGAGCTCAAAAGTCTGATAGAGATTTGATAAGACACTATTTTTTGAATTTTTAAACCGCAATAACTTTTGAATAAATAAACCGATTTTTACGTGGTTAGAAGCATTCGACGCAGTTTTTTAAGCCTCACAAAGAATCTTAAATTTTGAATTGATCGCGCTAGGAATTTTGGAGTTATTCCGAAAAAACACTTTTTTCGGTTTTCTTTCGTTCACGATATCTCTCGAATGAATCAACCGATTTTGACCGGACTGGTGGCGATCGACGTGGTTTTTTGAGGTTAAGAGCTGATTAGTTTTTGGAATTGAACCTTTAAGCCGTTTAAAAGTTATTCCAAAAAAACCACATTTGAAAAAAATTTTTTTTTCAGTTTTTTTAAGATTTCTCAAAATCTATTGATCTGAATCGGTCCAAATAGTTTTCAAAATCTAAGTTTGGTCAAGCTCTTTCGAATGGCACCAACCGCGATGAAATCGGTCAAGCCGTTCAAAAGTTATAAGCGGTTTACATACTTTCACACACACACACACACACACACACACACACACACACACACACACACACACACACACACACACACACACACACACTCGGGGCAGAAGAGATACTGCTACCGGGCGTGTCTCCCCGAGCGGATGGGAGAACGCTCGCTGTCCTTGGAAACAAACATGAATAGAAACGGGCTTCATGCTCAACAAGCAGCGATTGAAGCAAGCGCTGACATGAAGAGAACGCAAGCGTTGGAGCGCCTTGAGAAGCTGACCATTGAGCTGCAAGAGTTTGTCCAAACTAAGGTCAATATCCACAAGGAGATAAAGACCAAGACAACCGGTGTAGTCAATGCTCTTGGAAGATTCAAGAAACTGGACGAAGAATGGCGCTCATCATTACACCGCACCCCTTGTGCTACATCGGAGAGAAACAGTCAAGTGGTTGTTGAAGAAGCGATGGACACTGGAGCCGAAGGTGACGGAGAATCAGTCGCTGAAGAAGAAAGTGAAACTATCACAACGGCAGAGACTGAATCCTTTGACCAAGACGGCCGCATCCTGAGGAAGTTGAAAAGAAAAATTCGTTCTCCCGAAGGCGGAGCTTTTCATACTCCCAAGAAGCTGAAAGACGTTGGACCTGGTCATCCCATCAAGAAGCAGGAAGTGGTTAAGGATCTTCCACAAAACTCTTGTGAACAGAACAAGAAGCCAGGCTGGGAAAAGGTGCAGTCCAGAAAGGACAAGAAGAAGGAGCACAAGAAACTGCCCCCAGAAAAACCTCTGGTGCCTCCACCGAAGACGAACCAGAAGCCAAGAAGAACAGCAACGAGACCGGAGGCACTTATTATCCGTCCAGCGAACAAAGATAAGTATTCTGAAATACTGACACGGATCAAGGCGGACGTTCGCCCAGATCAGGTCCGCAACACAGTCGAGAAGATACGCAGGACCGCGACAGGGAACATTCTCATTACGCTGTCGAAAGGCAGTAGTGATAGAGGTAAAGACCTGCAGAAGACTATCGCGGGAATACTTAAGGAGGACGCAAATGTCATTAGTACAGGACCTGAAGAAGACCTGGAAATTCGCGATATTGACGATACTACAACTAAAGATGACATTCTAACAGCTTTACAAGAGGCAGCTGGAAACGATTGTGGTATAACAATAGAGGCCATTAAAATTCGTAAGGTCTTACGTAGCAGAACACAAATTGCGTCGGTGACTCTGGCAGCAACGGTAGCGCAGAAAGTGGTAGGAGAACACGGTAAGATTAGGATCGGCTGGACCAATTGTCGTATTAGAACAGTACTAAGACCAGTCCGATGTTATAAATGCTGGCATTTTGGACACCGTGCGGTTCAGTGCACAAGTGAAATCGACCGCTCCAAACTTTGCATTAAATGTGGAGAAGAGGGACACAAAATCGCCGAATGTAATAAGCCTGCTAAATGCGCACTGTGTGCGGATCAATCCGGTACAGAGAATAACGCCCATCATGCCGGCACAAGCAGATGCCCAGTATACCAAGAGGCACTCAAGAAGATAACTAAACTGATAAACGAAAATGAGAATACTGCAGCTAAACATCAACCACTGTGAAGCGGCACATGATTTGCTCATGCAGACAGTACGTGAACAGAAGCTTGACCTTGTGCTTATATCGGAACCGTATAAACACCTCGGCGGCCAACCATGGGAAACTGACTGCAGCAAAAAAGCTGTCATATGGTCCTGTCGCAAGCTCCCCTTCCAGAGTGTCGTTAACAATGGCAGCGCCGGCTTTGTAGCAGCATCGGTAGATGGCATCCGCTTTTACAGCTGCTACGCACCACCTAGCCTCACTATTGTTGAATTCATGGACTTTCTGGATCGACTGACGGAGGACGCGAAGCAGTACTACCCAGTGGCAATAGCTGGAGACTTCAACGCCTGGGCAGTGGAATGGGGCAGCAAACACACCAACGCTCGAGGTAAAGAACTACTGGAAGCTTTTTCTACGTTAGATGTAGTATTGTTAAACAGCGGCGATTTGCCGACGTACACTAAAGGAGACGCAAGTTCTATTGTGGATCTTACTTTTGTCAGCAGCAGCCTCATCAGAGAAAACTACGACTGGAAGGTGATGGAGATCTACACGGCCAGCGATCACAATGCGATTCTCTGGGAAGTATCAAAGGACCAGAATCCTAGAAGACCGGCTAAGAAACTTGACATCGTTGGGTGGAAGGTGAAATCCTTTGACCCAGGTGCTCTAGTAGCTGCCCTAAATAGTGAGCCGCTTACTACTGGATCTGCAGAAGAAATGACCAAGGACTTGATGAAGAGAGTGACCCAGGCTTGCGACACCTGCATGCCCCGTAAACGGAGCATGAACCAAAGACCTTCGGTGCACTGGTGGAACGAACACATCAGCTTCCTACGGAAAGAGTGTCTCAAGAAAAGAAGAATATCTCAGCGTGGTTATCGGCGGCCTGACTCAGCGGAACTAGTCGCAGAATACAAGAAAGCTCGTCAACATTTAAACAAAGCCATCAAGGATAGCAAGAAGAACTGCTGGAAAGAGCTAATCAACGAGGTGGACAAAGACTTGTGGGGTAGACCTTACAAGGTAGTCATGGCACACCTGAAATATCAGCCAATGCCGTCTCCTACGTGTCCTCAACTCTTACAGAAGATCGTGACTGCGCTGTTTCCACGACAGCGCGTTTTCAACTATCTGTTGACACAGGACGAACTGAATGATATTCCACCTGTCACGAAAGAAGAACTGATGGAAGCTTGTAACCGCGTCGGGAATAATAAAGCACCGGGATTGGACGGAATCCCTAATATTGCCTTGAAAACATCTATTAAAGCAGCGCCAGCGTTATTCCTCGACGTCTACAACATCTGCTTGAAGGAAGGGATTTTTTCTCGGAAGTGGAAACAACAACGGCTGATACTACTTCCTAAAGGGAAAAAGCCACCGGAAGAACCGTCATCTTATCGTCCACTCTGCATGCTGGATACAGCCGGTAAGATACTAGAACGTATAATCCACCAAAGGATAGAAGCAGTTGTCGATCCACTCTTAGCAGACAATCAGTACGGATTTCGGAAAGGACGATCAACCCTGGACGCGATCAACCTGGTTGTCGGTATAGCCAAAGACGCAATCGCCGGTACCAGATGGAAGGGGGGAACGAAGAAATATTGCCTGGTGGCAACTTTAGACATAAAAAATGCCTTTAACTCCGCCAACTGGGATTGCATCATGCAAGCCCTTCAAGAGATGAACGTACCAGGATACCTACGAAGGATAGTCGCTAGCTACTTCACAGATAGAGTCCTGAGATATGACACGAAGAATGGTCCAAAGGAGTATGATGTTACTGGAGGTGTACCGCAGGGTTCTGTTCTCGGTCCACTTCTCTGGAATGTCATGTACAACGGATTGCTGAGACTGAAACTACCAAGAAACGTCAAACTGGTAGCGTACGCGGACGACGTAGCCGTAGTAATAGTCGCCAAGCATCTTGATGAGATAAAACATATGTTCGCTATCACCTTTGAGCGAATTAACCAGTGGATGGACACAGTAAATTTACAACTGGCTAAACAGAAGACCGAGGCTGTACTTATCACTAGCAGAAAAGTGGTGGAAACGATCAATCTAAACGTCGGAGACCAAGAAATCACATCCCAACCATTCATTCGATATCTGGGAGTGATGCTCGATGCCCGACTTAACTTTGAACAACAAGTTGAACACGTGACCACCAAAGCATCAGCAGTAGTAGCTAACCTAGTACGATTGATGCCCAACATCGGTGGCCCGAAGCAGACAAGGAGGTCATTGCTATCATCAGTAGTTACATCGGTCCTCACATATGGTATATCCATTTGGGCCGACGCACTTGAGATCCAAGAATCATGGAGGAAAGCATGTCCAGTTTACCGACTGAGCGCGCTAAGAGTAGCCAGCGCCTTTCGAACAATATCAGAGGAAGCAGTGTGTGTCATTTCCGGAATTTTGCCGCTCAGAGTCCTAGCTGAGGAAAGACGTAACCTTTACCAACGAAAGAGGACAACCGCACAAAGTGCCGAGGAACTCAGAGCTAAAGAACGGCAGAACAGCATCGCGCGATGGCAATCGCAGTGGGACGCCGCGACAACAGGGAGATGGACACACCGTCTCATACCAAGGATTGACGTTTGGCTTAACCGGAATCACGGCGAGGCCAACTACTATCTGACCCAGATGTTGTCAGGACACGGCTGTTTCCGGGAGTACCTTTATCGCTTTAAGCACGATAATTCCCCAGAGTGTCCGTCTTGCCCAAGAGTTGCTGAAAATGCGGAGCACGTTTTCTTTGAGTGCCCTCGTTTTAACCCACAGCGTGATGAGTTAGAGAAGATCCTGAACAAGAAAATCACACCAGAGTCAATAGTAGAAGAAATGCTGTCATCCGAAGCTGCCTGGAACGCCAGAAGCACGTTTACCACCGAAGTGCTTACAGAGCTGCGTTCCATTGAAAGAAAAAGGGCAAATGACAGAAACTAGAAGGAAGGAAAAATAACACCTTAGCCACCTTATTCCAGGAGGAATAGCAGTAGCTAGATCCTCCCCTCACGAAGTAATGCCTGACGGCGGTTTCCATGAGGGATTAGAGGAAAGAAGAAAGGGGTTTAGGGTTTAGTGGGTAGGGGCGTTAGCGTCGAGTTTTAGTATGACGCTGCGTCGAGTCGCCACATATCCAGGCCGAACAGCTATGCCTGGAATCCGTAAGAAGGATTCCCCCCCCTAAGATAAAAAAAAAAAACACACACACACACACACACACACACACACATACATACAGACAGACACCGTGACAACCTCGCGGGGATAGTCAGAGAAGCTTCCTATGACCTTCAAACGTCGAGATGTGATGAAAACTCGATTTTTGCAAAACGGGGTGAAAACAATAACTTCCCGATTTTTGAAAATCTTCGATTTTCTTAGCTGGAAGTTAAAAAAAAACACACACACACACACACACACACACCCGTACATACATACAGACATACAGACACCATCGCGGGAATAGTCAGGGAAGCTTCCTAGGACCTCAAAACGTCGAGATCTGATGAAAACTCGATTTTCGAAAAACGGGGTAAAAACAATAACTTCCCGATTTTTTAAAATTTTCAATTTTCTTAACGGGAAGTTAAAAATGTTTAAAATATAAAAATGATGATTGCCATTGTTTTTATTGCGATGGACTTTACTCAAAATCTACAGAGCCATGGATTCATATAAAAATTGCAATAAATGGTCTCATGATTCTTGCGCAGGTATTGACGAAGATTATTCCGATGAATATGTCTTTACAGACATACAATGATTACTCATTGCAAATAATCGTATATTTATTAAATTATCTCGATGTGATTATGACCACAGCATTTAAAACCGACTCTAAAGAATAATAAATAAAAAAAAAATAATTAGGAATACGGTTGACCCTGAAGGCCATCCCAGCAACTTCCCGCCAATTCTATACACGGAAATAAAAATGAAGGAGTTTTTACTATTTTACTATTGTAATTTTTACTAAATAAAATAGTAACGGTGGACTATACTTCTCATTTAGTAATTTTTACGATCTACTATTGTAAATTTTATCCAACAAAGAAGACTAGCAAGAGTCGTAAAAAGTCGAATACTACAGAGCAAATTATACAATATGAGTTTGTGAACTTTACAATTCAACTTTTGTAAAAATTCACAGTTGGTTTTTTTAAAAGAAATAATAGGGAGGGAGAGAGATAGAAGGTTGGACTAATTGGTACCTGTACAGTAATCGAAAAAAGAAACCGACATTTTCGTGCTATCTGGGAATCGAACCCAGAACTCTGCGTTGGCAGCCAGAGGCTCTCCCTCTACGCTATCCGAGGTAAACTAAGACGCATATCCTTTAACATTTACATAAACTCGAAGTCTAGCGCTGTGCACGGCCATCACTCACACTAATTGAGAAACATTCCAATTCAACTATTGTAAAATTTGCTATAGTTCTATTGGAAAGATACAGAGGCAGCACTGGAAATTTTCATCTCTTACTTTTTAGAATAGTAATATCGTATTTTTTCATGAATAAATAGTATTTTTTCTTCTAAAATATTTGACAATTAATAGTAATAAAAGTATAGTCAAGCTTTACAATAGTTGTATCGTAAATTCTCCCAGAAATTTTTTCCCGTGTACCTAAACGCTTGAAATTGCACTTTTGACGTTTTTGAGCTCTTCGAGCTCATAAATACAATTTGTGTGTTATTTTGAGCTCTCCGAGCTCAAAAAAATAGCTTCTGTATGCTTTTGAGCTCTTCGAGCTTAAAAGTTTGATAGAAGTTTGATAAAACACTATTTTTTGAATTTTCAAACCGCAATAACTTTTGAATGAATGTACCGATTTTCACGTGGTTGGCGGCATTCGACGCAGTTTTTCAAATTCTATGATATATTTTCAAACACAAATTGATCAGACCGGAAATTTCGGTGTAATTCATAAAAAAAACACTTTTTTTTCGATTTCTTTCGTCAACGATAACTCACGAACGAATCAACCGATTTTGACCGGCTTGGTAGCGATCGACGTGGTTTTTTAATGTTAAGAGCTGATTAGTTTTTGGAATTGATCGGTAGAGCTGTTTAAAAGTTATTTCAAAAAAACCCCATTTGAAAAAATTTTTTTTTGTAGTTTTTTTGCGATTTCTCAAAATCTACCGGTCTAAATCGTTCCAAAGTATATTTAAAATCTAAGTTCAGTCAAGCCCTTTCGAACGGCGCCAACCGCGATGGAATCGGTCAAATCGTTCAAAAGTTGTAAGCGGTTTACACACACACACACACACACACACACACACACACACACACACACACACACACACACACACACACACACACACACACACCCCGTACATACATACAGACATACAAACACCATCGCGGGAATAGTCAGGGAAGCTTTCTAGGACCTCGAAACGTCGAGATTCGATGAAAACTCGATTTCCGTAAAACGGGGTAAAAACAATAACTTCCCGATTTTTGAAAATCTTCGATTTCCTTAGCGGGAAGTTAAAAAAATATCTCAATGTGATTTCCTAATTATCGAAAATGTATATTTTATGTTTTATTCAAAGTTTAATTTTTGTTAATGTTTTTAAAACATTATTATAAATTTTATAGCTAAGCTGTAAATTAGTTTTAAATAGACAATAATTAATAATATAATTAACTTTTTTTTATCGTACTTATAAGTGGTAAGAGGTTTTAAACTTACATACAAGAAAAAATACGGAGATGTTATTCAGCAATTAATTGGTTACATTAATTGAAATCACGTGTTGGGTCTTCAGATTGAGCTTTTAAAATACGCAATATCTTGAACCAGACTTTTCTTTTTTTTTTTTTTCCGGATCGTTTCTGATGTAATGAAATAACTATAAAAGCTCAAAAAACCACGTCGATTTTCTCCACGAATGTCGGAATCGGTTGATTGGTTCGTGAGTTATCGTTGTTGAAGAAATTCGGAAAAAGTGAATTTTTCAAATTTCTCCAAAATTTTCGGTCTGATCAATTCGTGCTCAGTAGTAAATCATAGAATTCAAAAAACTGCGTCGAATCTTGCAAACCGCGTGAAAATCGGTTTATTCATACAAAAGTAATGGCAATTTGAAAATTTTAAGAATAGTGTTTTATTAAACTTCTATCAGATTTTTGTGCTCGAAAAGCTCGAAAACAAAGAACAGCTAACTTTTTGAGCTCGGAGAGCTCAAAATAATATATAAATTGTATTGTTGAGCTCGAAGAACTCGAAACGTCATAAGTACAATTTTAAGCGCCGGGATTTGGAATTAGCGGAAAGTTACAGGAATGGCCTTCAGGGTCAACCGTTTTCCTAATTTTTTAAATTATTTTTTATTTTATGAAAAAGGGGCCATTTTACTCTTAGTGCGACAGATGAAAGGTTAAATTAATTGAAAAAATAGAGGAAAAAAGAATATAATTCTAAGTATTTTTTTTAAATTGTACTTTTTTAAGCCTAAAATTAATTGTTATAAAATTTTGAATTCTTGAAGTCTTTTATACTGGATAGAAAAACAATTTTCTGAAATAAAATCGCACTATAAGTATTTTCGGGATAGTCTACGAGGTTAACCATTTTTTAGATTTTTTAAAATAATATTTGAATAGTCGAGTGCTTGATTATTTTATGAATTACATCTCAAAGTGCTGACATCAAATTTTAATTGTTTTTCTTTATTTATTTTAAATCATTGATACTCTAATTATTCATAAAAAACTAGAAAACTGTAACAACAATTATTTTTACCAGCCCTGAAAAAATAGCTCTTTTTTAAATTCAAGATAAAAAAAATTTGGCAAAAAGAATAAATTATTTTATAATTGATACTATCTTCATGCTTAAAAATTTGTTAAAAGTTCAGCCAGACTAACTCTTACCTGTTCAGCAGGTATCTACAATTAAAGAGATTGGGGACTAAAAAGTCCTATTGTAAAAAATTTTATTCTTTGTTTCTTGTATTTATCCATCCCATTTATCCATTTTATTTCTTTTAACTGTTTAATAATGTTAAATAAATTTAAATGGAATAAAAATATATAATATTTTAAAGAATATTAGTAAAAGAGAAAAAAATATTTAAAAAGATAAAAACAACGTATTAAAGAAGAATGCAAAGTAAAAAGAATAAAATAAGGGCAATGCTGCACGCTATTTGATTAGCTAATTTAAACGTTGCTTCACAACACAACAATTTTTAACTCTCTACATTATAAATTTAAAAAATGAAAATAAATAAATTTTTTAAAATCGATTTTTGATAATGATCTTCGAAAAATGTTTTAACAATGAAATACATATAAATATAGATCTCGTCAATATCATACGCCTCCTACGCTTTTTCATTTGTTCAACAATTATTTTTTTTTATTCGTATACTGTCTTCCTTTTATTCGATTTAACATAAAATTATAAGATACAGTTCAGAACATCGTTGCACGCAAGGCTACTCGTCAGACTTTTACGAAGTCGCACTTACAAGAAAATTATTCGCTGTTCGAGCACAGCTTGTAGATGCAATATCGCAAACGATGACGACTGAGCGAATTTACTAGTTGTCACATAAAATAGGATAGTTTACAATGCATGAATAAAATGAGCAAAAAAATAAAAGTAAGAAAATATAGTCATAAAAATTTTAAAGGAGATAAAAATATATAAGAGACGGTTTCACAAAGAAGAGGTGGAGAAGATAAGAAGGGGAGAAGTAAAGGATAGTAGAAGGGTAGAATCCAGGAAAAATATAAAGAAGAAGTGGGAGACGAAAAAATCTGCAAGCAGTAAAACCGAGATCATTTACGACGATCGTTAAAATCGCTCTAAGCGGTCTGTTTGATTACACTGATGCTGCTTATAACAGCCTCTGACTCTTTTTTGGGTATTTCGATTTTTTTTTATTTCTTTTTCTCAATATTTTTTCAATTAATTTCATAAAAAAATTTCAACGCATAGTAGTCATAAATATAAATCAATACATTTACTTCAATCATATAATAGTGTAAGACTTTAACATCAATAAAAGATACAACTAACAAGTTTTTTGTCACGAATTAAAATTCATTATTATTAATAATTAAGATAATAACTTTAAAATATATCTTATTGAGATTTATAAGTAGACCTTAATAAACTTAATTTTTTTTGTCTTTTGCTTTCAGATTATTCTGATACCAATGAAAAACGCTCAATACCAGCAGTCAAAGGTTGAGTTCAATTGGATCATCTTGCAACTATGCATCTATATGAATCAGTCAACTCATTCATTTATAATATTATTGATAAACTAAGATGTCTCAAAAGGAATGAACAATTATTAATTACACTTAAATTATTCGCTCAATTTCTACTATATGTAATACAATTATAAGGAAAAACTCTCAGTTTAAATCCTATCCTTAGTGTTAAAAACTTTAAAAATAAATGAAAGCTATTACAATATCATCTTTTTATTTATATTAGAAATTAAAAATGTAAATAATGGACTCTTAAATATTAATTTTGTTTATTATAACTATATCTAGATGACATGTAGAGTTTGAATAATATTACGTGCGCCAATACCTTATATTAAAAAACTGTTAGAATTTAATTGAACGCCATAATTCTTGTTGTTAGATATTCATTAAGATCAAATTTATGTTTTTTTTTTTTTTTAAGATTTTGTTAGCACGTTAAGAAATCGATAATTAGCGAGTTAGAAAAAAATTTTATGAATCATACTTTACAAATATACAGAACTCAATAATCAAAAATTTGAATTTTTTACCACAATAAAGAAGCTTCTGTTATGTGATCAATTTTACTTCAATACATTTGGATTATTATTTTTGTTTGCTAATATCGGAATACAACTATATGTTGCTATTACTATATTTTAATACGGCAATTCTCACAAAAAAATAAAAATAAAAACGAAGATTCCATACTTTTCGATGATTTTTGATGAGTTGCAGGATAAAAGTACAGTTTGTCGCCAATATATCTTTTTTAGCCTCTTTATATCCAGATTACTTTATAAGTAATTCTATAAACGCAAAACATTATAAATTGAGTTTGTATAAATGTAAAAGTTTAAAAATTCTATTATAGTTACTTATATCACATGGCCACTAAGTAGCGATTTACCGACAATCCTGGCGTTGCGATCTGAGTCTAAAGTTTGCGTTTCGAATTTCCAAAAACAAGTGTATATTCGACGTCCAAAGCAAAGCCTTTTTCTCGAAATATCTCTTAGAATGACGAGAGAATTATGACACCAAAAAGTTTTTGATTATTGAAAAATTTCAAACTAAAATGTTGGAGCTTTGAAATGCATTTTTTTTTAATTTCCATAGAATCATTTCTCACTAAAATACAAATCGTCAAATATAAAAAGTTCTCTTTCTTTTCCGTATTTTTTACAAGAGGTGTAGATTCCTTAATACATCATTACTCGCTAAAAATTAATCATTGGAATTTCACTGATTCGAAATGAAATTGTCATTCACTTGAAATGAAATTCCTCTGATTCATTTTAAGAGAGTACATTTTCATGAATCTGTTACCTATGTTAATTTAATTATATGTAATTGACTGATGATAACTTACGTTCTGATAAAAAATTAATCATATTTGTGGCTGGATGTCAGTTACTTAGAAGGTATCAGTCCTTGATAATGAGGTATTTTTACTTGAGCAAATTTGATTATAAGCTCTGTTTCGTTTAAGTATCCTAATAAAATACTCGCTACCACATTTCCAAGTATAAATTTTTGAATAAACTTGTTTCATTTAATTATAGAGATCTTTAAAGTAAGTCACACACAAAATGCGAATAAAAATAATTTGAATTTAAGTAGTCAGTTTTATAAGGACATTCATCTTCATGCGTTTACCTACAATCAAATAAATGCAAACTTTTACAAAAACATTTAGGAGAAAAATTTTAATGTATATAAATATGGATTATTTATTGATTTGACCCTCATTGATGTATTAAACTTGGCAACACCGTCTTTCTTAACCATATCATCAGCTGTACATCGAGAGAAATTATTGGACAGATTTAACAATAACATATACAGTGAAACCTGAATAAGCATAACCCCGATAAGTGAGAAACCTCTTTCTGAGACTTTAACTGAGACTTTTTATTCAGACCCCGGCACTTTCATAGCGAAAAAAATTTTTATTAATTGATACTTACGTACGAACCTTTTTAAATAATACTTTTTCTTTGACCTTATTCTATACCCACCTTAATAATTAGTCATTTATCTTATTCTTTAGGCAACAAAGCTCCTTACAGGTAAAAATGTAATATGTCAAAATGTGCTTTGTACTTAATGATTGAAAATAAATTTGATGTTTAAAATAAATATCCTGACGGTCAAGGAAAATTAAAATGAATTTGTTTACCTGAATACTCAAATTTGTAACAAAATGTTGACCTACGAGTATAAAACAACAACTCAAAAAAAAGTAACGGAGTTTTTCAACGGTTAATTTAGACATAATCTGTGTCTATGAACAATTAGTCTGCTATGTTACGGCTAATAACTTATTAGATCCTTGTCAAACTGGGTTTCGTGAGGGAATGAGTACGCAAACGGCATTGCTTCGATTATGTGACGATATACGTGCTGGAATCGATGAGCGGTTAATTACTACTGCAGTGTTTTTTGACTTTACAAAAGCATTTGATAGTGTTGATCATTTGCTACTACTGATGAAGCTACGAGAACTGAACCTTTCAGAGAGTGCACTAAGGTGGTTTCATTCGTATTTGACGTGCAGGCGTCAGGCGGTAAAAAATGAGGATAATGTCTCGTCATGGAAAGAGCTGACTAGTGGAGTGCCTCAGGGGAGTGTGCTCGGACCGCTGCTGTATGCACTGTTTGTTTCGGAGCTTGGTTCTGTGATAGACTGTAAGCATATATTTTATGCTGATGATCTAGTGATCTATGTTATTAGCAAAATGGAAGGAATTGGACAGGCAGTGGATGGGCTGAACGCTACGATTGTGAAAATTGAAGATTGGTGCCGTCACAATCGGCTCAAACTTAATGAGGCTAAGACAAAAGCTGCTATTTTCGGCAGTCGGCAACATGTTAGCAGTCCAATTTGTCAGAATGCACCTAGTGTGCTCGTAAATGGAGTGCCTGTTGTCTATGTCTCCACTGTCAAGTATCTTGGTGTTCTCTTAGACAGTACTTTGTCTTGGCATGACCAAGTGGTATCTACTAGCCAACAAGCGATGAGTTGTCTTGCTCGATTGAAAATGAACAGTAAGGTGCTAAGTGCTTCAATGCGGAGAAGACTAGTTGCTGCTCTGATATTGCCTATATTTGATTATTGCAGTGCTGTATTTACAAATATTTCGGGGACTTTGCAACTTAGGCTCCAGCGGAAGTTCAATGCTTGCATCAGATTCATATTTGGAGCTCGGCGGTTTGAGCACATAACACCTTACAGGAGGAGACTTGGATGGTTGACGCTCCGAAGTAGGCGTGAGTTTATAATTTTGAGTCTGGTGTATAAAATGCTAAATATGCAGCATCATAAGTTGTTGCATTCGAATTTCAAAATATTGCTTGATGTCAGGGGTCGTGCTGAGCGTAGAAATCAAGTTCTGCATCAGCCTGCCTGTAGGACTGTTGCCTATGAAAATTCATTCTTGTTGACTGCAGTGAGGGAATGGAATTAGTTACCGAGTGATCTTGTGGCCGTGAATTCTTCAGCTGAGTTTCAGACGTTGTGTTACAAATTAATTTTTGATAAAGACATTTGAACTAGAGAGTCAATAATAATAATAATAAGTGTTCATTTACTTATATGATTAAAATGTTATTCAAAATGGTTTCTAATTTTGTATTCAGATTACTATTTAATTTTGTATTCAAATTACTTTTTAATTTTGTATTCAAATTACTTTATAATTTTGTATTCAAAGTACTTACTCACTATGTAATAATACTATTAAATTTCTACGGCCTTTAGGGAACGTCAGTTCTAGGGCCGAATGTCTTCAATAAAATAAAAAAAAAAAAATAATCGATGTAGTTAATCAATGAAACCTAATTTATTCAATATATTTTATTCTTCTTTTTAATGTTATTATTAGCAACAATTTTCTCGATAAATGAAAAACCTGGGTAATTAAGAAAATTTTATGGGAGAAAAAATCTTGATCCCTTCGAGTCTGACTCATCGAGGTTCCACTGTATTATGTCTTGACCTCCTCATTGTGTTTGGGTATACTTATATTGTACGTTTATTTATGATGTAAATATTGTTATTTTAAACAAAACAATGCTGGTTTCGTAAAAAGTTCGGTATGTTAAAAATTTAATTATTAATAACTTTCTAAAATTATCGATAAAAGTTTTTTAATTTTTTAAGGCCAATAACTACATGATTAAGCTTTTCAAAAGTCAAAATTTTTATTTACTACCAAACCTCACACATGAACTTATTCAATATTTATGGTTTTAACGAAAACATTCATGTAAGAACGGAAAAAAAATCTATTTAATACTTTAAGATTTAATTTAAGTTCATCATAAATATGTCGTTTTTTTATCCAAAGGGTCAATTATTTTCAACTTTCAATAATTGAATTGATTCATTTTATGCTTTTTAACTTTTTTTCTGTCAAGATTGAATTAAAAACAGAAGAAACCGATTCTGTAAAAAATTTAATTCTTTATTAGATCTTAAAAATAAAATTTTGAAAAAAAAAACGTTTTATATTCAGTTATTTTGGAAATAAAAAATTTTATCCCTCCGTATCTTAAATGAAAACCTCCTCCTCTTCAATGCGCCAAATTAATTTTTGAATTGCCCAAAAACAAAATTTTATAAAAATTTTTAAGTTATGAAAAAAAAAATTAATATTATGAAATGAGCAGACGTTTTGTTTTTTAATGCCTGACTTCAAAAACTTATTGATAAATAGGGACATCGACGTTTCGTTCGAACTCATGAGAACAACTCTTTAGCTGGGTACGCACGACATAAGTTTTCACCTAGAAAGCTTATAGAAAAGCGTTTTATCTCCGATTGGACGTAGGGGAACCTGGGGCACGAAGGCCCCCCTGGGGCACAACGGCCCCCCTCAAAAATTAAGTAAAAATTTTTTTTTTCTTTTGGGCCAATATGTGATATGTGGGGCATGATGGACCACTCGAGAAAAAAATTGTAACGAAAAATAATTTTTTTTTTTCAAATTATGATAAATTTGTGGTAAAATGAATTAAAAACAAATTTAATTGAACTAAAAATTTTAACAAAAAATTGAATCACACAGGGGAGAGAGATACACGACGGTTTCGGGCATAACGGCCCCTCTCATAAATTAGGTAAAAAATTTTTTTTCCATTTTCCGTCAATTTATGGCCTCTATGATGTTTTTATAATATTTCGGGCCAAAATGTGATAAGTGGGGCATAATGGACCATTCGAGAAAAAAGTTACAAATTTAAAGAATTCATTATTTTAGGCCTTTTCAGGTCAATCAATCAGAATGAATTTAATTAAACTGAAAAATTTAATGAAAAGTTGAATTATATAGCTTATAAAAAATTGAAAACACAGTTTTTTAAAATTAAAACAGTAATAATTATATCATTAATTATTGATCACGGTATTATCTGCACCAGACAGAAACCTAATCAAAGTTTTATTTGAATTCCTCCAAGGATGTCTTACTCTACGCAATTCATATTTATAATTTTGACTTGATAAAAATATAAAAAAAATTAGTAAAACGGTTCACCCTAAAGGCCATCCCTGCAACTTCCCACTGATTCCATACCTGGGCGCTTAAAATTGTACTTATGACGTTTTTGAGATTTTTAAACTCAAAATATTTTATGTGATATTTTCAGCTCGCTGAGCTCAAAGTGATGGTATTTATAAGCATTTGAGCTCTTCGAGCTCAAAAGTCCGATATAAGTTTCATAGAACACTACTTTTGGAATTTTCAAACCGCAATAACTTTTGAATGGATCTCAAACAAAACACTTTTTTCGCTTTTCTTTCGTTCACGATATCTCTCGAACGAATTAACCGATTTCGACCAGCTTGGTGGCGATAGACGTGGTTTTTTATTGTCTAGAGCTGATTAGTTTTTGGAATCTATCGGTCGAGCCGTTTAAAAGTTATTAAAAAAAAAACCACATTTAAAAAAATTTTTTTTCTTAGTTTTTTTAAGATTTCTCAAAATCTACTGATCCGAATCAGTCCAAATTATACTCAAAATCTAAGTTTGGCCAAGCCCTTTCAAATGGCACCAACCGCGATAAAATCGGATGAGCCGTTCAAAAGTTATAAGCGGTTTACATACTTTCACACACACACACACACACACACACACACACACACACACACACACACACACACACACACACAGTGACAATCTCGCGGGAGTAATCAGGGAAGCTTCTTATTACCTTCAAACGTCGAGATCTGATGAAAACTCGATTTTTGCAAAACGAGGTGAAAACAATAACTTCCCGATTTTTGAAAATCCTCGATTTTTTTAGCTAAGTTAAAAAGGTCTGGTTCAAGATATTACGTATTTAAAAAGCTCAATATGAAAACTCGACCTGTGATTTCAATCAATGTAAACTTATGTTACCAATTCATTGCTAAATAACATCTCTGTATTTTTTATCTATTTAAAACTAATTAATAGCTTAATAATAAAATTTATAATAATTTTTTGACGTTAACAATAATTACACATTGAATAAAACATGAAACCCTAGTAGAAATAATCGAGTTTTCACTGGATATAAACCAGTAACTGGCCAGTGATATCCAGTAAAAACTTGAAATCGCGCCACCTACAACTAAGTCATAAACATTGGTTACACCGACAGTGTATCTTTACTAGTGTGTGTGTGGGTGTGTGTGTTTGTTTATTTTTTTTGTTAACCTGTACGCATCGTTATAGTAATTATTATTAAAAAACAGTATAAATAAATCAAAATTAGTGTTTATTAACGTGTAAATAATTTCCAATATATATTTCAAAATGGATGCAGTGAAAAAAAATGACACATTATACAAATTGCGACTGTGGGCATTAAAAACAAATCTCCAATTCAAAATAATCATTTTCTTATTCTATTGTTAGATTTATTATTAGTCTATCAGTCTAATGATATTATATATTTTATAATGTACACATAAATGAAACTTTTTTATATAATATCGTTTATTAAACATTATTTTGCATTTATTTGACAATTTTAATAACGCCTAATAACCTCAGAATTTGAAACTGACAGTTTCACTAAAGCCGCCATACCCAGTGAACACATGACTTCAATATGACGTCATTTATAAGTCATAGGAATGTCACAATATTTTACGTAAATATGACGTAAAATTGACCTGTCTTGTGATCCAATTATGATGTAAAAATATATGATATATTTTTGACATCATACTGATGTAAGTTTATTACTTCTCTATGATGTAACGGAAATGACTTAGATATTACGTACAACTGACATAATATATAAACTACAATATTACGTAACATTAATGCCATCATTGTATGTCATAACGACGTAAGTTTAACATCATGCGTTTACATCAGTGACAAGTCACGGCTGTACGTAATCTTGACGTAAGTTTAACATCATGCGTTTACATCAGTGACAAGTCACGGTTGTACGTAATCTTGACGTAAGATTAATATCATGTGTTTACATCAGTGACAAGTCACGGTCTTACGTAATACCGATACCATCTGTGAGTCATTATTTAACATCAATAATTTGTCACAATTGTACATAATACTGACGTAATTTGAAAGTCATTTTCTAAATCAGTGACAAACGATTATTTTCCATAATATTGATAAAATTTGGGGATGTATTTTTTAATATTATCGATTGATCAAAATTTATCAAATATAAAACTTCTTTAACAAGATGTCTAATTTACAATTAATCGCTAAATATTAGTGAAAATTGGTTTAAAATTTAGTAAGAATCAGGAAGAGGTAAACAGCTGATTTAAGCTGGTACCTTGCAAATTTAAGTCCGCTCTTAATAACAAAAATTTATAATTTATAATATTAATGAATATATCTAACATATTAGCAAATAACATACAAAATATTTTTCATTTACGTTTTTAAGAAAAAAACATACAAATTAAATACATGTGGGATATAAACTTTTTATATCTTTGCTTGTATGTTTCCATACACTGCAGAAAAAAAATCTTGACTCAAAGGTAAATTTCTTTGGACCAAGAATATATTAGAGATGACTGAAAATTTCGTGAATGAAGTCAAAATTTCTTGACACTAAAACACTTCTTGCTCCAATATAACTTCGGCCTCCGTCAAAATTTTCTTGGTGCAAGAAATACTTTTTTTTCGTTGCATATGTTTCTCACTTATATTTTTTCCATGAATTTAGGTACTTTTATCCATTGTAAAAATATTTTCGACTTCATTCAGTATAAATGATTTGGTGTGAAACTGATAACAAAATACCGAGTTCAATTTATGTGGCATGAACTCTAAATTTTTAAACCGTCAAGCAGTAAACATATAATTTCTTATGATTTCGCGTCAAGAAATTAAATGTCAGTCATTTAAATATTGCACTATTACTTGAAAAATAATTTTCTGACATTAGTGCTGCTACTTATGAAACATTGTATTTGAAATAATTCAAACAGTTCCATGATTGTTATTGACGAGACTAATAGTATTTTACACAGTAAAAAATTTTGCGTCATTGCGTCAAAAACTTTAGTGTTAAAAATTTTTGTGTTAAATATTTAACTTTTTTAAGTGTAAATTTAACATTTATTGTGTTAAATCAACATAAAAAAATGTTAAATATTTAACATAAAATTTTAACACAAAATTTTTGACACAATGACGCAAAATTTTACTGTGTACATCAAGTTTCATAATGTTGTTAGTATGTTAAATTAAAAGAAATTCAAATTTCGAAAAAATTGAAATTAAAAAGAAATATAGATTAAAAAATGGTATACTTAAAAGAGTTGAAATTAAAAATCTAAATTTTGTAAATTGAAATTTTGAAGAAGAAAAATCAAATGAAAAATACTAAATTTTCGGAAAAAATTAAATAAAAAAAAAATTGGAGTCTTGAGAAATCAATAAGTATTAAAAAATATTCAAATGACACGGATACATCGTTTACTCTGAAAAAATTTCACTCTGTGAAAGTTCTCTGTGTCCGCTTTTAGACGAAAATTTTTGAAAGTGTAAGATTCAATCAATTCTTATGAAAATTTATAAATTGCCTATTCATTACCACAAGTTTCACTAGAGAGCCTTTTATAAGAGTTTTTACAAAGTTTTATAGAACTTTATAAAATTTCATGAGTTTAATGAAATTTTATAAAATTGTATAAATTATTAGAATTGAATTTTATACAATTCCAGCTCTTAAAATCCATTTAATCTCTGAAAAAATTATGAAATAAGCATTTTTCGTCATATAAGGCTTATCACATAAGTTATTTACTTCGTGACATGAACCGTTACTTGGACAAGTGAGCAGCGTTCCAGACTCCGATACGTGAGGACCCAAGTTCGAGCCCAGCATATATCAGGATTTTTTCATCAAGTATCAACATATAACTAGTGTTTCAAACTTTGTAATAAGTCCACAACACTATAATTAATTTCAAAATTGCCATCTTTTTATTTTTGAGAAATTTTTTTTTTAATATTTTTTCTGAGGTACAATTCTTACATCACTTACATCACTTTTACGTCATAATGACATCATTATCATGATATAGACATCACAGGTATGTCATATTGACGTCATAAATGTCATTGAGACATAATACTGACGTCATGACTACGTCATATTTTTACGTCAGAATCTTACGTCAAGAAGTGTGAAATAATGAGTCATATATGACTCATTCGTGACTTGTATCTTACGTAAATCCTGACATAGCCCAATGTCATTTTGACGTCACATTGACGTAAACGTGTTTACTGGGTAATGTTTTGTTAGATCTCTAGTAAAACTTGCCAGTTACTAGACAGAAACTTGATATTACACTGGCCAGTTACTGGTTTAAGTCTAGTAAAACTGGCCAGTTACTGGCTAAAAACTTGATTTCATTTCTACTAGGGAAATATAAATGTTCGATGATTAGAAAATCACATCGAGATACTTTAATGAATATACGATTATTCGCAATGATCACAAACATATTCGTCAGAATAATCTTCGTCAATCCCTGCGCAAGAATCATAAGACCATTGATTACAATTTTTACATTGAATCTATGACTCTGAGGACTCAAAGGAAAGTCCATTGCAATACAGACAATGGCAATCATCATTTTTATATTTAAAATTTTTTTTTTTTTTTTTTAATTTTTTGGTTTTAATTTAATTTTTTTTTTTTTTTTTGTTTAATTGAGGTCTTTTTTTTTGCTCCATGTTAATTTTTTTTTTCTGTGAGTTCTTGGCGATACTCAAAACCTGTAAAAATCGTGGTTTTCCCTCAACGACGTTTTCTGGAAGGAGAGTCTCTAGATTTTGATGGTAATAGCTTTAGTAAAAAAAAATTTTTTTTATATGATTTTTTGGGGAGGGGGCCTTCGTGCCCCAGAAAAAAAAAATTTTTTCGATTTTTTGCAAAATTTCGACTGATTCGTTCAAAGTAGATGGCAAATAAATGAATTTGATGGTTAAAAGCCAGAAAAAGAAAAAATCGACTTAAGGGGGCCGTCGTGCCCCAGGCTCCCCTATTGGAATAAATATGATAGTTACTACATTATCACTATATATATGAGAATATTGATTGTCTCGTGAACTCATATATCTTCAATTGTTATCAACACTCAAGTAATTTTTCTCCTCGTGCATTAGCCACGGTAAATTCCGATATCCTTTAATCCAAAAAGAGTTGAATGACGGTCCATGCAACTTAAAACACAATTTGCTATCTACAGTGTAACGAAAAAAAAAATTAGGAAAACGGTTGACCCTGAAGGCCATCCCTGCAACTTCCCGCTAATTCCATACTTAGGCGCTTAAAATTGCACCAATGGCGTTTTTGAGCTCTTAGAGCTCAAAAATACAATTTATGGGTTATTTTGAGCTCTCCAAGCTCAAAGAGATTGTTTTCCTATGCTTATGAGCTCTTCGAGCTCAAAAGTCTGATAGGGATTTGATGACACTATTTTTTGAATTTTTAAACCGCAATAACTTTTGAATGAATAAACCGATTTTCACGCGGTTGGCAGCATTTGACGCAGTTTTTTAAGCCTCATAAAGAATCTCAAATTTTGAATTGATCGCGCTAGGAATTTTGGAGTTATTCCGAAATAACACTTTTTTCGGTTTTCTTTCATTCACGATATCTCTCGAACGAATCAACCGATTTTGACCGGACTGGTGGCGATCGACGTGGTTTTTTGAGGTTAAGAGCTGATTAGTTTTTGGAATTGAACTATTAAGCCGTTTAAAAGTTATTCCAAAAAAACCACATTTGAAAAATTTTTTTTTTCAGTTTTTTGAAGATTTCTCAAAATCTATTGATCTGAATCGGTCCAAATAGTTTTCAAAATCTAAGTTTGGTCAAGCCCTTTCGAATGGCACCAACCGCGATGAAATCGGTCAAGCCGTTCAAAAGTTATAAGCGGTTCACATACTTTCACACACACACACACACACACACACACACACACACACACACACACACACACACACACACACACACACACACACACACACACACACACACACACACACACACACACACATACAGACGCCGTGACAACCTTGCGGGGATAGTCAGGGAAGCTTCCTGTGACCTTCAAACGTCGAGATCTGATGAAAACTCGGTTTTTGCAAAACGGGGTGAAAACAATAACTTCCCGATTTTTGAAAATCTTCGATTTTCGTAGCGGGAAGTTAAAAATGAGTAGTTATATAACCACTCCATTTTGTTTATCGATTCCAAACATGTGCACAAAGTTGAGGCCTTTACTATTTGACACTAGTCACGACATCTTACAATTACCAAACTTGTCTAAGAAAACCCAAGAGATTCTCGCTATCTCCTCCGCAATAGTTATACTAAACTTTATTAACACGTATGGTTATCACACTGGATTTTGTCGATTACTTAACCGAAAATTCGTCATCGCTGACGTGACAAAACCAATCATTCGTGCTAATTTCTTGATCCATTTTCGATCATTAATCGATTTCAAAAATAAACAACTAAGTTACATCATCACTAATTTTCAAACAGACTAAATTGATTCCGTTCATGACCTTTGAATTCTGGAGTTTCATGAATGAGGCTATAGCCTTGTGTATACACAAGATTACACGAGACTTACTATTTGCCATCTATATCGACAACGTGCTCGTACACAGAAAAAAAATAGTTAAAGCAAGATGGTACAGTCCTCTGATTTTATCATGTTGCAGCAGCTATTTTTTTCCGCGTAGCATTTGATGGAGATTGCCAACATCTAAAGCTTTAGAAGATTTTATTTTAGCGCTTGCAGAACTAGAGATTTGTTATTAGTGCAGTCTCATCGATGTTGAATCAACCCGAAGTAAGATTTTTATATTAGCTTATCAGCGAAAAAAGTATCAAACCATTGCCCGGGCAAGGTAGACGCAATATATAATTTGAAATTCGTTGATACGATTCTTATTTTACGTGGGTTTTTCGGTATTATAAATTTCTACAAGAATAACATAATATAAAATAAAATATATAGGGGAGTCTGGGGCACGACGGCCCCCTTAAGCGAATTTTTTTATTTTGTGGCTTTTAACCATCACATTCATTTATTTTCCATCTATTTCGAACGAATCAGTCGACATTTTGCTAAAAATCGAAAAAAAAATTTTTTTTTTACTAAAGCTATTACCATCAAAATCTAGAGATTCTCCTCCCAGAAAACGTTGTCGAGGGAAAACCACGATTCTTACGAGTCTTGAGTATCGCCGAGAACTCACAGAAAAAAAAAATCAACATGAAGCAAAAAAAAAAAATTCAATTAAACAAAAAAAAAATAAAATAAATAAAACAAAATCAAAACCAAAAAATTTGAAAAAAAAAAAAACATTTAAAATATAAAAATGATTATTACCATTGTCTTTATTGCTATGGACTTTCCTCAGAGTCCTCAGAGTCATGGATTCAATGTAAAAATTGTAATAAATGATCTTATGATTCTTGCGCAGGTAATGGCGAAGATTATTCTGACGAATATGTCTGTGATCATTACGAATAATCGTATATTCATTAAAATATCTCGATATGATTTCCTAATCATCGAACATTTATATTTCATGTTTTATTCAAAGTTTAATTTTTGTTAACGTCTTAAAAAATTATTATAAATTTCATTGTTAAGCTATTAATTAGTTTTAAATAGATAATAGTTACAAATATAATTAATTTCTTTTATTGCAATCGGAGGTTTTAAACCTACGTACAAGAAAAAATATAGAAATGTTATTTAGCAATGAATTGGTTACATTAGTTCACATTGATTGAAATCACAGGTTGAGTTTTCAGATTGAGCTTTTAAAATACGTAATATCTTGAACCAGACCTTTTTTTTTATATTTTTATCAAGTCAAAATTAGAAATATGAATTGCGTAAAGTAAGACATCCTTGGAGGAATTCAAATAAATTTTTGAGATTAGGTTTCTGTCTGGTGCAGAGGATACCGTGATCAATAATTAATAATATAATTATTACTGTTTTAATTTCAAAAAACTGCGTTTTCAATTTTTTATAAGCTATATAATTCAACTTTTCATTAAATTTTTCAGTTTAATTAAATTCATTCTGATTCATTGACCTGAAAAGGCCTAAAATAATGAATTCTTCAAATTTGTCATTTTTTTTCGAATGATCCATTATGCCCCACGTATCACATATTAGCCCGAAATATCATAAAAACCTTATAGAGGTCATAACTTGACGGAAAATGGAAAAAAAAATTTTTACCTAATTTATGAGAGGTAGGGCTTCACACGAGACGAGAGTAGGCGAGAGTATCAAAAATCTCGTCTCGGTCTCGTCAATTCCGAAAAAATTAAGTCTCGTTCGAGTCTCGGTCTCGTCTCGTTACCAGTTGTCTCATCTCATCTCGCTTAGTTCTAAATGTTAAGAATTTTCTATTAAGTTTCTTACCAAATACTTGAGTGTTCGACCAATTCTATTATATATACTCCGCAGATGTATACAATAATTGTTCATATATTTACTACAAAAAATACAGGAAAAAACAAAAAATTCTTCCATGGAATCTGCAGATGTCCAAATAGAGACTTAATTTTCAAAACATCGAGATTTAGTGGCAGTAAAAGTTGTCCGTTAAGTACTGAATTATTAATGAGATTAGTTTTTATATTTGTAAATTCTATTTTTTCTTGAAATATAACGTTAATTATCGCAAATTTGTAACAACTATAATAATTAATATTCTTTTGAAATATTATATCGACATAACACATTGGCGATTATAATAGAAACTCTTTATATTTAATTGTTTTATATAGTTGTTGAAAAAGGATAAGTCAAATATAAGAAAAGTTTACTGTATGCACTGATAGAAGGATTTGTTTATAGTTAAAAATATTTGTTAATATACTTGTTGAAGTAAAAATATGAAAAAATCATACTCGGCTACCCTGGCGGTTTCGGCGACACGGTGAAAGCACGGTCGAATGACGGTTGTTTCACGGTCGTTTCACCGTATAAAGTTCGTTCTTACCGAGCGATCTGTCAGTCAGCATCGGATACCGTTGTGAACGATGTCTACTATAAATTTATTGAATATTTACGGTGCATACGCAAGTGAATCTACGACGTTATGACCGACACTGTACGCTCAATATACTGTCGAAATACGGTGATTTGACGCTACTGTCACGGACAATAAAATAAAAAAAAATATTTCGGACAGTCTAGACCAAGACTCGAACCCGATTCAACTGGTCGCGCGCCCAAGACTCTACCAGCTAGGCTATCTAAGACACTGCAAGAACTATTTGATTCAGTCACATCATAAGGTGTCAAAACCAAGTCATTTTTTGCATTGCACAAATAAAAATAGCTTAAATAAAGTTATATTTTTTCCATGACTTCAAAATAATAATCGTAATAAATGATTCAAATTTTTGATGATTACGAAATTCTCAATTTCGAAATTACAGTAAAATTATTAACTCTATAAAAAAAGATCTGGAAAAGAAATTGCTAAAAATTGAATTGTTAAAAAAAAATATCTCATAATAATTTTTCTTGATAACAAACAATTTTTCCGTAATTTTGAAATTAAAGTTTTCGTCTCTAAAAAAAAAAAAAAAAAAACAATATTGATTATTATATTTTTCATAATCAAAAGGTATTAAGGTATCTCATTTAAGACTATGAAAAAAATTCAACTATTGTAAGCCATAAACTCTTATGAAAAGTATTGAAATGATGGATTTCTGTTGATTGTCTGTAATCTGATTAATTTTTTATGATTTTACTTTGAAATAAACAAAATTACAATAATTTAATATTTTTTTCAAATTTTTCATCCCGATTATTTACTGAAAATTTTTCATTTACCTATCTTTTTATACACTTTGAGTATTTTTAATGGAATAAAAAAATAAAAATATAATCAGCACTTTTTCATTGTTGACTAGTAAAAAATTCCTGACTTACCGACATTATACGCTCGTTTCACGGTCGTTTCACTTACAGACTACTGTGCATCTACCACCGAGTTACGGTTTTTTGACAATTTATATGTTTTCGAATGACTGTAAAAATTTGGTTTTTCGAAGAGTAAAGTATGATAATTATACAGAATAAAAATCATAAAGTAACAGTGAAAAACTTTCTGTGACGGTCATTCGACGATCATTTGTTGACACTGTGAATTCACGGTACATTCACCGTCGTTTCACGATCATTTTACCGTGACCACGAATCCGCCAGGGTAAGGATGCCATGATGTTTTGTATTGACATACTACGATATAGAATATAAATATTAATACGTATACTTCAAAAATTAGAGTTTCAGCTTTGAGTATTTTTTTTTTTAAAGTTACAAAAAACTTTTTCACAGATGGTCTCCAGATTTTATAGTTTGTAAAATTTATTGTTTTCTATGTGGATGTTTTCTAATTTTTCTAATAAAAACTTCACAAAAAAAATTTTACGAGACCAAGAACGAGACTCTCGGGTTACGCTATATGTGGTCTTGGTATCGCCGATAATATTTTCAAAAACGTCTCGTCTCGTTTTTCCAAGACGAGAACGAGACGAGACGAGAAAAATCTCGCTCCCGTGTGAAGCCCTAATGAGAGGGGCCGTTATGCCGGGGACCGTCGTGTACCACTCTCCCCTGCATGATTCAATTTTTTGTAAAATTTTTCAGTTCAATTAAATTTTTTCTAATTCATTTTACCACAAATTTATCACAATTGAAAAAAAAAAAAATTATTTTTCGTTACAATTTTTTTTTTCGAGTGGTCCATTATGCCCCACATATCACATATTGGCCCAAAATATCATAAAAACATTATAGAGGTCATAACTTGAGGGAAATTGAAAAAAAAAATTTTTACCTAATTCTTGAGGGGGGCCGTCGTGTCCCAGGGGGGCCTTCGTGCCCCAGGTTCCCCTATACATATATATAAATTTTTTAACTAACGTTGTTTTTGAGCTTTATTTAACTAGTTAAGAGATATTACGACAAAATTCTGAGTAAATTCCGACATGAGGACCAATGCAAAAGATTGATTTTTATGAAATCTTCTTCCTAATTTCTCAAACTTCGAGGTTCTTTGTACATCCTAAAAATTATTCAGACAGGTGTTTTGTGAAATAAGCCCAGCTAGAAACAAAATTTTTGTTCAATCGATAAGAAAATATATAAAACAAAAAAACATAACCCTGCAAAAACCTTATAATTTACAAGAAATGTCAAAGCTTTTTATGAGAAATTGAAAAATGATAATCATTTGAATTTTAGCTCCTTAAAAATCTTAGTTGAATGAGACTCAAAGTTTCATAAGCGAATGATGACATTCATTTGATTTAACAGTGTAAATATTTACTCTGTTAATAAATAACAAATATCTAAACATAATTGATGTTGATAATATTTTCAATCTAAGATGGTAATATGTATTATCTATTAATAGTATTAGTGATGAGCTTTATTTTCAATCCGCAATAGTAACTATTACGATCTCGTATACAAAGATTAACATCTAATATTATAAACATTAGAATCATGGTGATTCTGATCAGTCTGATCACCATCATTCCAGTATTTTAAAATTGACTATAATTTGATAATAATTACTATTATTATTATAAATTACTCAGCGTGTAATATAATGATGTGATAATGAATTAATAATCAAAGTAAAAAAAGTCAATATTTACGACATTGTAAAAGTTAATATTTACAAATAATGCACTCAAAAATTTTTACAAAAAATATTACAAAGTGTGTATATTTCAATGAAAAAAATTAAGAAAACGGTTGAACCCAAAGGCCATCCCTGCAACGGCCCGCTAATTCCATACTGAAGCGCTCAAAATTGCACTTATTACGTTTTTGAGCTCTTCGAGATCAAAACTCTGATAGAAGCTTAATAAAACAACGATAACTCACGAACAAATCAACCGATTTCGACTAGGCTGGCGGCCATCAACGTGGTTTTTTTATGTTAAGAGCTGATTAGTTTTTGGAATCGATTGATAGAGCCGTTTAAAAGTTATTCCAAAAAAACCATATTTGAAAAAATTTTTTTTGTAGTTTTTTTGAGATTTCTCAATATCTACCGGTCCAAATTGTATTCAAAATCTAAGTTTAGTCAAGCCCTTCCGAACGGTGCCAACCGCGATGAAATCGGTCAAATCGTTCAAAAGTTGTAAGCGATTTACATAAATACATACATACATACATGCATACATACATACATACATACATACATACATACATACATACATACATACATACATACCTAGGCGTAATGATAGACGAGAAACTATCTTTCCGGGAACACCTCGACAGTGCATGCAAGAAAGCCAGCAAGACTGTGTCTAGCCTAGCACGAATTATGACCAACACCATGGGACCAAGAACAAAAAAGAGAAGAGTTCTTCTAGAAGCAGTCCACTCGGTACTGCTTTATGGAGCGGAGATATAGGCAGACATATTAAAGCAGAAGACCTACCGGCGAAAAATCGCAGCAGTACAGCGGCGAGGCGCTCTCAGGGTTGCCTGCGCCTACCGCACAGTTTCCGAAGCGGCTGTATTGGTCATTGCAGGAGCCGCGCCCATCGACCTATTAGCGTTCGAAAGAGCAAAACTCTATGACGCTAAAGACAGTGATGATAACATAAAGGACGCAAGAACGAGGATAAAGGCGGAAACGCAGCAAGAGTGGCAGGACCGATGGACATCGGGAGAGACGGGCAGATGGACGGCGCGCCTGATCCCAAACATCAACGTCTGGCTCTCTCGGAAGCACGGGGATACGGACTTCTTCCTGACCCAGCTATTGACGGGACATGGGCAGTTCAATGCCTATCTTTTCAAGATGGGTTTGCACAGCACACCAACGTGCAAATACTGCCCGGATAAAATCGACGACGCCAAACACACATTCTTCGAGTGTGCTCGATGGAAGGACTACAGAAGAAGCACCGAAGAGATCATAGGTACCAGGCTCTCCCCCTCAAGCCTGGTGACCTATATGATCAAACAAGAGGAAAACTGGTCAGCTGTTGCAGTTTATGCACAGCACCTCCTGAAAGACAAAATCGCAGAAAGGGACCAGTAGCCAGGAGTAGGCGTCGTGAGACGCAGCACGACTGGATTGAAGTAATGCTAACGCGGTTCCAATCCAGTCCTCCCCGTACCATCTAGGGGAGAGGGGAAGAGGAATGTTTTTTTTTTAGTGGGTAAAAATCTCCACACTACCGACTATCGATATCTGCCGGAAGATGAGCGGCAGAGTTAACGATACCGGTGTCTTTTGAAAATCTTTTTTCGTATCTCTTTACAAAAAAAAAAAAAAAAAAAAAAAACATACATACATACATACATACATACATACATACATACATACACACACGCACACACGCACACACACACACGCACACACACACACACACACACACACACAGTTCGCAAGCGCTCAAACGCCTTGAAAAGCTGATCAGTGAGCTGAATGATTTCGTCCAACCAAAGGTCAACATTCACAAAGAGATAAAATCCAAGATGACTAGTGTTACTAACGCCCTTCAAAGGTTTGAGAAGCTGGATGAGGAGTGGCGCTCATCATTGCAGCGCATTTCTCATGCTACACCGGAGAAAGCCTGTCAGGCTGTCGTCGTGACTGACGAAGCAATGGACACCGGAGCTGAAGGTGATGGTGAATCAGTCGCTGAAGACAAGGGTGAAACTGACACAAGGCCTGGAAAGAGAAAGGACCGAAACTCGCCAGAGCCAACCGATAAAGTCACAAAGAAGAAGGACTTGAAAAAAAGCCCTCCCCAACGACTGGCAGGGCAGGTCGACGAACCTAAGAAGACGACTGACTGGGAAAAAGTACAGTCTAAGAAGGAGAAGAGAAGGCTAGCTAGTGAGCACCTCCCAAAGCAACCGCCGAAAGAGCCCCGGCCGGAACCTAAGCGGAAGAAACCGCGAAAATGGACCAGGCCTGACGCTCTGATCATCTGTCCGGTCGAGAAGGAGAAGTACGCCGAAATATTGCGTCGTATAAAGCAGGCCGTCCCTGACGAATAGGTCCGCACAACCGTGGAAAAGATCCACAAAACCAAAACTGGGGACATGCTGATTACGCTCTCAGAGAAGAGTATCGACAAAGGCCAAGCCTTGCAAAAGACCATCATGGATATTCTTCAAAAAGAGG
The DNA here is from genome assembly GCF_020080835.1 of Cotesia glomerata. Taxonomy (NCBI): domain Eukaryota; kingdom Metazoa; phylum Arthropoda; class Insecta; order Hymenoptera; family Braconidae; genus Cotesia; species Cotesia glomerata. Next base: position 23,540,544 of record NC_058158.1, on the reverse strand, counting down.
CCGAAGTAATCTGCAAAGGACCGCAGGAGACCATCGAGATCCGAGACATTGATGATGACACGACGAAGGAGCACATTCAGACTGCCCTGAAAACGGAAACCGGAGAAACTTGCGAAATACCACTAGAGGCTATCAAGATCCGTAAGGCATACAGAGGTACGCAAACGGCTACAGTGACACTACCAGCAGCTGGAGCACAACAGCTACTGGACGGAAGCGGCAAAATAGGGATTGGCCGGGTCAATTGCCGAATAAGAGCAACTAGAAGACCAGTCCAATGCTTTAAATGCTGGCACTTCGGACATGTTGGGTCCCAATGTCAAAGCCAAGTAGACCGGTCTAAACTCTGCATCAGATGTGGACAAGAAGGGCACCGTATCTCTGACTGTAAAAATCCTGCCAAGTGTGCAATATGTGCTGAGCAGCAAGGAGCAAAGGACGTGGCTCACCATGCCGGCACCCACAGGTGCCCGGTATTTCAGGAGGCGCTCCAGAAGTTGACGAACAAACAACCATGAGGATACTACAGCTCAATCTCAACCATTGTGAGGCAGCGCATGACCTGCTCATGCAATCCGTGCGAAAATTAGAGCTTGACTTGGTACTAATAGCAGAACCATATAAACACCTGAGTACCCAACCCTGGGAATCTGATAGCACATCCAAAGCTGTCATCTGGTCATGTGGCAAGCTCCCTTTCCAAAATGCAGTCGACAACAGCAATGCCGGCTTTGTAGCAGTATCAGTAGAGGGCATCCGCTTCTATAGCTGCTACGCACCACCTAGCCTCTCCATTGTTGACTTCACTGATTTCTTGGATCGACTAACTGAAGATGCGAACCAATACCATCCAGTAGCGATAGCCGGAGACTTCAACTCCTGGGCAGTTGACTGGGGCAGCAAACATACCAACGCACGAGGGAAAGCACTACTAGAGGCCTTTACTACACTAGATGTAATTTCGCTCAACAGTGGTGATACGCCGACCTACACCAAAGGTGACGCAAGCTCAATTGTAGACCTCACTTTTGTCAGTAATAGCCTTGCTAGAGGTGACTACAACTGGAAAGTGTTGGACATCTATACTTCCAGCGACCATCATGCGATATTCTGGGAAATATCAAACGACCAGAACCTCAAGAGACCAATCAAGCAGTCTAACATCGTTGGTTGGAAGGTGAAATCTTTTGACCCAGAAGCATTGCTAATAGCCCTCGATAGTGATCCGATCAACACTGGATGTGCAGAACAACATACTAAGGACCTGATGAGGAGAGTAACACATGCTTGTGATGCCAGTATGCCTCGTAAACGTGGCATAAATTCGAGACCTTCGGTGCATTGGTGGAACGACCACATCAGCGTCCTCCGTAAAGAGTGTCATAGAAAGAGAAGAATCTCCCAGCGTGGCTATCTACGGCTCAACTCAGTGGAGCTGATCGCAGAGAGCAAAAAGACGCGTCGTGAACTGAATCAAGCCATCAAAGAGAGCAAAAGAAGATGCTGGAAAGAGCTTATATACGAGGTGGATAAAGATGTGTGGGGTAGGCCTTATAAGGTGGTTATGACCCACCTGAAAAAACAACAAATGCCATCACCTACGTGTCCTCAACTTCGTCAGAAAATCGTCACTGCACTGTTCCCACAGCAACGCAACTTCGATTACCAGTTGGCGCCAGGCGAACTGGACGACATTCCACCTGTCACTGAAGAAGAACTGCTGGAGGCCTGTAACCGTGTAGGGAATAATAAAGCGCCGGGATTGGACGGAATCCCTAATATAGCCTTGAAAACCATCATAAAGGCAGCTCCAACATTATTCCTCGACGCTTATAATGCATGCCTCAAGGAGGGGACTTTTCCTCGTAAGTGGAAACAGCAACGATTGGTACTGTTACCTAAAGGGAAGAAACCACCAGAAGAACCGTCATCTTACCGACCACTTTGCATGCTAGATATGGCGGGTAAGATATTTGAGCGCATAATTCACCAGAGAATTGAAGCAGTAGTCGACCCACTCCTGGCAGACAATCAGTATGGATTCCGGAAAGGACGATCAACCCTGGACGCAATCAAACAGGTTGTTGATTCGGCCAAGAAAGCAATCGCAGGAACCAGATGGAAAGGTGGAACGAAGAAGTATTGCCTGGTGGCGACACTAGACATCAGAAACGCCTTCAACTCCGCCAATTGGAAATGCATCATGCAGGCCCTCCAAGAGAAGAATGTACCAGAATACCTGCTTAAGATCGTAGCAAGCTACTTTGAAAACAGGGTCCTGAAGTATGACACGAAGAACGGTCCGTGGGAGTATGATATTACTGGAGGGGTACCACAAGGTTCAGTTCTAGGCCCGCTCCTGTGGAACATTATGTATGATGGTCTATTAAGACTAACTCTGCCAAGAAACGTCAAACTCGTAGCATATGCAGATGACGTAGCCGTAGTGATCGTTGCCAAACACCTTGACGAGATAAATCATATGTTCGATCTCACTTTTGAGCACGTTAACCGGTGGATGGACGCAGTGAACCTGCAACTGGCGCAACACAAGACTGAGGCAGTACTTATTACCAGCAGAAAAATGGTAGAGACCATTAAGCTGAAAGTCGGCGAACAAGAAATCACATCACAACCTTATATCCGATATTTGGGAGTGATGCTTGATGCCCGACTCAACTTCAAGCAGCAAGTGGAACATGTCAGTGCCAAAGCGTCAGTAGTGAGGGCTAGTCTCGCACGACTGATGCCGAACGTCGGAGGCCCAAAACAGAGCAGGAGGCTATTATTGTCATCAGTAGTCACATCAGTGCTCACTTACGGAATATCCATTTGGGCTGACGCATTAAAGCTGCAAGAATCATGGAGAAAGGCTGGACCAGTATATCGACTGAGTGCCCTACGAGTAGCTAGCGCCTTCCGCACAATATCAGAGGAAGCAGTGTGTGTTATTTCCGGTACTCTGCCTCTCAGAGTCCTAGCTGAGAAAATACGGAACCTATATCAACGACAAAGGTCAACCACACTGAGCCCTGAAGAACTTAGAAGGGAAGAACGGCAGCACAGCATCGCAAGATGGCAACAAGACTGGAATGCTTCAGAGAAAGGTCGGTGGACGTACCGTCTCATACCTCGGATTGATATGTGGTTCAGCCGGAGTCACGGTGAGATCAACTATTATTTAACGCAGATGTTATCAGGACACGGATGTTATCGGAAGTATCTTCACCGCTTTAAGCACGATGATACCCCAGAGTGCCCGTCCTGTCCAGGGGTCAATGAAGATGCGGACCATGTTTTCTTTGTGTGTCCACGTTTCAACCAACAGCGCGATGAGTTGGAGAAGATTCTGAAAAAGAGAACCCAACCAGAGTCAATAGTAGAAGCAATGATGTCGTCAGAAGCTGCCTGGAACGCCACAAGCACTTTTGCTACAAAAGTGCTTACCGAGTTGCGATCCACTGAGAGGAAAAGAGCGAAAGACAGAATCTAGAAGGAAGAAATAACATCTTAGCCACCAGAAGGAAGAGCGGCAGCTAATTCCTCCCCCCGCGAAGAAATGCCTTACGGCGGTACCATGGGGTATCAGAGGATAGAAGAGAAAGGGGTTTAGGATTTAGTGGGTAGGGGCGTCAGCGTCGAGTTTTAGTATGACGCTGCGTCGAGTTGCCACATATCCAGGCCAAACAGCTATGCCTAGAATCCGTAAAAAGGATTCCCCCCCCCCTAAAAAAAAAAAAAAAAAACACACACACACACACACATTGCTTTCTCGGACCTCAAAACGTGGAGATCTGATGAAAACTTGATTTTCGAAAATCGGGGTGAAACCAATAACTTCCCAATTTTTGAAAATTTTTAATTTTTTTAGCGGGAAATTAAAAAATTAGGAAAACAATTAACCCTAAAGGCCATCTCTGCAACTTCCTGCTAACTCCATACCTAAGCGCTCAACATTTCATTCATTTTGTTTTTGAGCTCAAAGAGATGGCTGTTTTATGTTCTTGAGCTCTTCGAGCTCAAAAGTCTAATAGAAGTTTAATAAAACACTATTTTTTGAATTTTCAAACCACAATAACTTTTGAATGAATCAATCGATTTTCTCGCGGTTTACGGCATTCAACGCAGTTTTTTGAGTTTTTTAAAAAATATCAGAGCGCGAACTGGTCAGACTAAAAATTTGATAGAATTTCATAAAAATTCTGAAAAAAGTATTTTTTTCGATAACGATATCTCACGAACGAATCAACCGATTGCATATATAGAGACATGGTGACATTACCGCGGGAATAGTCAGAAAAGCTTTCTAGGACCTCAAAACGTCGAGATCTTATGAAAACTCAATTTTCGTAAAACGAGGTAAAACCAATAACTTCCCAATTTTTAAAAATTTTCAATTTTCTTAGCGGGAAATTAAAAGTAATAAAATATAGGATATAGCAAAGCTTTAATTCCCATTCGATCCTTGAAAAACCCAATCATACTGCGAATATTATTTCGAACATGGCAATATATGATTACGAATAAATACTTGATACATTTACATACTTGATGTCCATTAGAGAGTGGGAAATTCTAGCTGAGTCTATTTCGATTCAAATTTTAACATGCAAAGAAGCCATACATCTATCTCGCTGGACATAAAATATCTTGTAACCCAAGCTCGACAGAGATTCAGGGATGTATTAATTTATTTAAAAAATATTTTTTTTCATCAATACTACACTATAAATTATACTACCATTGAGTCGGATATTCTACACCTCAAACTTGATTCAAATTTTACAAACTACGGAATGAAGATGACGTCAAAAAGACATTACAATTGAATACATAAAATTTATTTGCTAGTATGTGTATTTCATAAATTTAGTCGATAACTGACGGCCCTGCAGTTAAGCCATTGCTGAGGGTAGTTACCTCGAAGATGCACTAAATAATAACAGTTGTCTATCTCTGAAAGTAGTGAAAGGTGTAACTAAATTGTTTACTATTAACAATATACAAATGATCTCATTTATACAAGTGATAATGGTGATGTTTTATCAAAAATTATCCTTGTAAAAAATTACTTTTTGTGATCTATTAGAATAAGTGGTTCAACAATCAATACATTTATATGAATATTTAAATGTGATAAATGAAGGTATAAGCCATAGTTAACTGATTTTTTTTCTGTTTTATTTATATTACATTATAATATCATAAGTCGTTTAAAGAAGTCAGATAAACAATTATGACTAACTTATCCAATCGTAAAAAGTATTAACATAAGAAAAAAGTATTCAATACTTTTTCTTAATTTCATTTATCAAGTAATTAGAAATCAATAATCAAAACATGCTTATATTTGTGAAATAAAATAATTTTTTTTTTTCAATTTCACTGTTTTGATCATTCAATTTAGATTAGTTAGAAAAAGTATTAGTAAAATTAAAATAATATGGTCCAAAAAATCGAATAGTCTTGAAAACAAGTTTTTCGGCAGAAAACTTGATAGGTTTTCAGTGAAAAACAATTTTTATGCAAAACAAATAACTTTGTGAAGCAATATCAATTTCTGCTTCACTACTTTATCTTTGGATACGGACGTATCACAAAATAATTCATTTAAATATGAGATTATAATCTATAAATAAACAAGAATCCATTTTTGATCAAAGATAGATATACGTGTATTCATCTACATACAAACATATATAAATATATAAGCAATGTTATGTTACAAATCATAGTCAACTAATTAAAACCCGAAGTTCCTTGCAAATTACACTTGTCAAACGAATAAGGACTATCTTATTACACTATAGCTTTACGATATATGATAATATAACGAACATATCAACGCGTTCGAAGGAATTATGATTACGTTAATAATTCTGATATTTAAGTTTATGGATATAAATGGATTCAATAACTTTTAATTTCATGTTAAAATTTTAATAATAATTGAATTTATTTATTAGCAAGACTTGATGTAAATACGTGTAGGTAACTGTTTTTCGGCCTCAATCATAGTATCAATGACTACTATTAGATTCTAACGTGACTTATCTAATTTGAATTCATTCGTCATAAGACTGTTATAACGTCAAAGAAATTTTACTCCAATGGTGTATAAGAATTACATATATTCTTTCAACAGAACTTTGCATTATTTTAATTCATTTATTTAATTTTTAGTAGATTTCATAGAAATCTAACTATTGCATTGGTCCTCATGACGAAACTTTTGAAAAATTTTGCTATATTTCGACTCAGCTCGTCGAGCGGATTCAGAAAATGCATATGGTTCAAAAGTTTATATATATATATATATATATATATATATATATATATATATATATATATATATATATACAGGATGGCCCAAAAGTCACGGACGCCATTGAAGCATCTGATGAAAAAAATAATTCTGAGACGAAAAGTCCTTAGCCATTTTTCAATTAACCGTATAGATAATTAATTATTAATTAAAAATAACGTCTCTTTATTTGTTAGAGAGACGTGGTTTTGCAAAGTTAAGAGCCGATTAGTTTTTGGAATCGATCGGTAAAGCCGTTTAAAAGTTATTCCAAAAAAACAATTTTTCAAAAATTTTGGTTTTGAGATTTCTCAAAATCTAGCAAATGGAATTGGTTCAAATTTTTAGGAAATGTAATGGCTTTGATACTCTTTGGATCGCCACTAAGTTGGTTCCGATCGGTCAAGCCGTTTCAAAGTTATAAGCGGTTTACATACACACACACACACACACACACACACACACATACATACATACATACACACACACACACACACACACATACATACATACATACATACAGCCGCACGGACACCACCGTAAAAACCATCAGGGAAGCTTCCTAGGACCTCAAAACGTCAACATCCGTTAAAAACTTGATTTTCGAAAAACGGGGTAAAACCAATAACTTCCCGAATTAAAAAATATTTTCAATTTTTCTTAGCGGGAAGTTAAAAAAACACAGTTCTAAAAATCTCAGGATCTTTTAAGATCAGTATACTTGGTATACAAGGTATTATACACAAAAATTGAGCCCAAATTTTAATGTCGATCTTTATTTTTAACAATTTTCAAAAATTTTTCAAAATTTTTTTCAAAAATATTTTTGTTCAATAGCCCCAAGTATCCCCTTTCAAACAAACAAAAGGCCATTCCTGTATCTATAATAGCATTCAAGATATTACAAAAACAAAATTGAAAAACTGGAAAAATCGCAAAATTTTAAATTTGCATATCTTGTGAAAAAAATTTTTTATTTTTTTTCCTTTGGCAAAAGTTCGTTATATGATAAAAGAAAACTTCTGACCAAAATTTATCCAAATTGAAAGAGGTCGATTCCAACTATTGGTCGATTTGGCACGGAATGATCCAACTATATTTTACTCTTAACTTGCAACAACAGTAGTAATCCTGTTGCTACAACAGGATTTTATCACGTTGCTGCAACATGACCGATTTTTTGCAGCTGCAGGAAAATCCTGTTGCTGCAACATGGCTGCCTCCTGTTGCAGCAACAGTAAATTTTTTTCCGCGTAGAGGTGAGAATATTGATAAATTAACGATACATTAAATTAACTGAGTTGCATTAATAACTTTAATAAATTTAAGAGTTCTTAAACAGACGTCCGTTGGTTCTAGGATAGTGGTGATGGATCCTGGAATTTTATTTATTTATAAATGTACTCCTCATAAAGTTTATAAATATAATATATAGTATCCCGGTCTGGGCTGTCTGAATTATTTTTTCGGTTACCGAAAAATTCCTACTGAGTAAGGTCCCTCCTCCCCCCTTTATCCTTTATTTCCCCAGTTCCCAAATTTGTCTTTAATGTCTATAATACATACAATCATAGACTTTTTCAATCTATAGAATTTTTGAAATTGACCTGACTATTTTTCACAAAACTTTAGCACAAATAGTCTCAGTAAATTTTTACATGAGAACACATGAAATCGACAAATTCGTTCGAGATCTGTTTTTGCTGCTTTATTTTTTATTTTTTATATTATCCGTCTCAATCATATTTATTTTCACAATATCTCAGGTACTGTCAATTACTTATTTTTTTTAGGATATGCAGTTTTTGGAAATATATCGCTTCCTTATCGAAGAAATTTCTGGTAAGTTAAATCATAATTAATTTTATCAAATAATCTTTAATACGCCCCAAATCGATAAAGTGAACTTACATGAACTTACTTTATATGTAAAATAATCTATATATATATATATATATATAGGAGATCCCATTTTTGAACTCACTCATTACGAAATCTCAGAAACTATTAGGTCGATTGACTTGAAATTTGGTAGGAACATTCCTTTTGCCGAGTTGAGGTCAGCTAAGAACGGATTTTACGAAATTCCACCAACAAGGGGTCTTGCGGGGCAGTTAACAATAGAAAATTCCCATTTTTTTATTAATTTATGTGTGTAGTCATTTGTTTTTTGTTTCCGTCAATAAAACAAAAGACGATCGTTTTTTCGTCATTCTTTTTTTTTTCTAGCTTATAAAGAAGTCGGAAAAATGTATAACATCAACTCTACGCTTTCAATGCTTCTCCATCCACACCATCCCTCGCATCCACCCCCCCCCCACTCCCACACATCCACCCACGCACTCCCACGCATCCACCCACGCACTTCCACACATCCACCCACGCACTCTCACGCATCCATCCATGCACTCCTACGCATCCACCCACGCATCCATCCATGCACTCTCACGCATCCATCCATGCACTCCTACGCATCCATCCATGCACTCACCCACAATATCATATACATCCACCTATACACTCCTATGCATTGATTCTAACCTCCATAATATCTGTTACAAAAACGGTTTTTCCATCATTACGGTTGCGACATGAGTTGTCCATACCAACGGTTTTGTTGGTAAAAAAATGTAAATATTGCATGATTGTCAATTGTTTTTAAAAATTTTTTTTTATTTCTGGTTGCTATAGAGATAACTATAGTCATTTGTTTTTATATATATATATATATATATATATAAGAGATTTCCACCTATATATTGACTCATCATGATATCTCCGGAACCATAAGGCGTAGAGACTTGAAATTTGGTAGGAATATTCCTTTCGCCAATTAGAGGTCAGCTAAGAACGGATTTTACAAAATTTCACCTACAACCCCCCGGTCGCGGGGGCGTTAACAATGGAAAATTCCGTTTTTTGACCTATAGCTCCTATCGACTCCAAATTTGGTAGGAATCTCCTAAATGTGAAGTAGAAATGATCTAAGAGCGGATTTTCTGACAATTTACTCCCTATATGAATTGCGGGGGTGGACGTTAACAATGAAAATTAAAAATTTCCTAGCTATAGCTCCAACAGACTCCTAATTTTGTATGAATTTTCTGTGAGTGATGTAAAAATAATTTATGAACGAATTTCACGATATCCCTCCCCACAGGGGGTTGCGGGGGTGGGTGTTAACAATTAAAATTTTAAATTTCCGAGCTGTAGCTCCTAAAGGCACCAAATTTGATAATTATTTGCTATATGCGAGGTAGAAATGATCTAAGAGCGGATTTTATGACAATCTACTCCCAATATCGATTGCGGGGGTGGGCGTTAACAATGAAAATTTAAAATTTTCGAGCTATAGCTCCTACAGACTCCTAATCTATATATATTTATGAGATTTCCACCGATATATTGACTCATCACGATATCTCTGGAACCATAAGGAGTAGAAACTTAAAATTTGATAAAAATATTTCTTTCGCCGAGTAGAGGTCAGCTAAGAACGGATTTTACGAAATTCCACCCACAAGGGGTGTTGCGGGAGCGTCAACATCGAAAAATTCCCGTTGTTAAACTATAGCTCCTACACGCTCCAAATTTGGTTGGAATCTCTTATATGTGATGTAGCAATTATCTATGAGCGGATTTTATGATAACTCACCCCCAATAAGGATTGCGGGGGTGGGTGTTAACAATGAAAATTAAAAATTTCTAAACTATAGCTATTATAGGTTCCAAATTTGATAGGAATCATTTATATGTAATCCAGAAATGATCTAAGAGTGGATTTTATGACAACCTACTCCAAATATGGATTGCGGGGGTGGGTGTTAACAATTAAAATTTTTAATTTCCGAGCTATAGCTCCTACAGACTCCAAATTCAGTGGGAGTTCTATGTGTGATGTAGAAGTGATGTAAATGAGGATTTCAATAAATTCAGCTAAGAATGGATTTAATCAAATTCCAACCCCAGTAGAGATTGCGGCGGCGTTAACAATGAAAAATTCCCGTTCTTAAACTATAGCTTCTATCGACTCCAAATATGGTAGGAATCTTCTATAAGAGATATAGAAATAATCTATAAACGAATTTTACGATATCTCACCCCACAGAGGGTTGCGGGGGTGGGTATAAACAATGAAAATTTTGAATTTTAAAGCTATAGCCCCTACAGACTCCAAATTTTGTAGGAACTTTCTGTAAGTGATGTAAAAATAATTTATGACCGAATTCTACGATATTCTACCTCAAAGAGAATTGCGGGGGCGTTAACAATAAAAAATTTCCATTTGTAAACTACTTCTCCGATAGACTCCAAATTGGGTAAGAATTTTTTGTAAGAGGTGTAGAAATAATATACGAACGAATTTTACGATGGCTTACCTCACAGGGGTTTGTGGGGGTGGGTGTTAACAAATAAAATTTTTATTTTCCAAGCTATAGCTCCTACAGACTCCAAATTTAGTAAGAGTCTTCTATATATAATATAGAAATTATTTAAGAACGGACTTTACAACAAATTACCTCCAATAAGGATCGCGGGGGTAGGTGTTAACAATAAAAAATCGTAATTTCCAAAATATAGCTAATACTCAACAATACTCCCATTAAATTTCAAGTCTAGATCTCTAAAAATACAATTCTATGAAGTGCCCAGCGGAGCGGGCGGGTAACTGCTAGTTGATTCATATACTAAGTAAGTTCATTTTTTCGACTCGAGACTATGTAATGAAGTAATATTGAAGTAATTAATTATATTTCATAGATTCAAGAGTATCGAATTGGCCATTGATGTCCTCTCCATTCCCGATCTTGATAATAGTAATAGGATATTTAATATTTGTTATTGTAATCGGACCATTATACATGAAGAATAGACAACCTTTCTCTTTACACACAGTTATGATTTTTTACAATATTTGCATTGCATTTTCTAGTGGTTCAATATTTTTGGGGGTAATTATATAAAAAAAAAAAAAAAAAAAAAAAAATGTGTAAAAATTATTTTCATGAATTAATAAAGAAATTTTGATTGCAATTAGCTACTTACATCGGGATTTACGACAAAACTATCGTGGCGTTGTGAACCTGTTGATTTTTCCTATGACCCGGAATCAATAAGTGTCAGTATTTTCTTACAATTTATTATTATGGCTCCTCAACCGAAAAAATTTCACATTTTGATATAAATAAACGATTTTTGCTTAATTTAGATGGCAAGATGGGTTTGGTGGCTGATGATTCTGAAAATATGTGAATTAGGTGATACAGTCATTTTTACATTACGGAAAAAACATAATCAATCGTCTTGCTTACACATTTATCATCATGCTACAACTGTGTGCCTTGCGTGGATAGCTTGTAAATATGCTCCTGGTACGTATAAAAAAAAAAAAAAAAACAATAGTAAATGATAATTGCTGAATAAAAATTATTTTAAAGGTGGCATGTGGACTTTCATTATGATGCCGAACTGCATTATTCATGTCATTATGTATACCTATTATCTTCTGGCGAGTTTGGGGCCAAAATTGCAAAAAAAGCTTGCACCCTGGAAGCCTTGGCTAACAATTTTACAGATGGTAATTTTCTATACTTAAAATTGGGTGACTACGCATTAAGTCGAATTTTCTTCATAGTTAATCATTATATTAAATCCCGTATTTTCTCGCAGACACTGAAAAAAAATTAATTTGAATCAAGAGAAAAATTCTTGAATTTAGTAAAATTTACTTGAACCATGAAAAATTTCTTAGTTTAAGAATTTTTCTAGTTAAGATGATGAAACTCTTCAAAATGACTTTCTTGGTTTAAGAATTTCTCTCTTGAATCCAGTTAATTTTTTTTCAATGTATGATATGAGATAAACGTTTTCAGTCAAAACTCTTAAGAATAATTTCGATGAATTTTACATATTCATCATTTTATCATGCTGGTCGAAAAAAAAAAGATAACTCCTTTGATTTTCTACCCCTTTAATGAGCCCAATATTCTAACAGAACGATTTTGCTTTCATAATCATATTTTATCACTCGATCTTTCATATGTTGTGATTCTTTCATAAGGCTTAGACCTAATTATAAAAGCTATTTTTATCCGTTCAATCAAATTTGAGGAAGATATCATTTTACTTTAATATCATGTATCATTCTAAAACTGGGTAAATACATCAGAATATATATACATCAAATTCATAGGAACTTACTGATGGTAAATTTTTTTAACTACCAAATTTTTTTCATTAAAAAGCTGTTGTGCTCTAGTTCCCTTATCAATACCATAACTCTTTAACTTCCGAATCATAATTTTTTATTAGGTAGAAAAATTTTTTCGCAAAAAAAATTTTTTTTTGCAATATAATTGATATTAAAGCGAGAACGGTATATTTTACGTTACATGATATAGATAGATTACTTATTACATATAAGAAATACAACTTCATTACAATAGAAATTAAAATTTTATAGGATTAAACAAATTTCAAGCGGTAACGCATAAACGTGTAATGCTGTCACCCAAATCATTTTTGATAATTTATTCATGAATTTTAATCAAAAATTTTTTTTTATCTTACTTCACTTATAGACACAATTTTCGATTATGGCTATTCACACCTCACAGGCGTTACTACCATCTTGTGAGCCAACTCGAAAACCACTTGCTTATATTTATATGTCACAAGTTATTATAAATTTTTATTTATTTCTCAATTTTTATAAGAACACTTATGTAAGAAAAAAATTGATGTAATGGAGTATTTTGAATTAATTACTCAAAAATAACAAAAATAATAATAATAATAAGAAATAATACTTTAAAAAAACATTTACTTTTATATTTTTCTTACAAATAAATTTAAGGAAAATTAAATAAAAGCAACATATCTATTATACTTATTTTTCTAATGATTATCTTTTCGATGATAAAAACCTTGTGTCTACCATACATAATTATATATTGTAATGGTAACCCAGTAAACACGTTTACGTCAATGTGACGTCAAAATGACATTGGGCTATGTCAGGATTTACGTAAGATACAAGTCACGAATGAGTCATATATGACTCATTATTTCACACTTCTTGACGTAAGATTCTGACGTAAAAATATGACGTAGTCATGACGTCAGTATTATGTCTCAATGACATTTATGACGTCAATATGACATACCTGTGATGTCTATATCATGATAATGATGTCATTATGACGTAAAAGTGATGTAAGTGATGTAAGAATTGTACCTCAGAAAAATATTAAAAAAAAATTTCTCAAAAATAAAAAGATGGCAATTTTGAAATTAATTATAGTGTTGTGGACTTATTACAAAGTTTGAAACACTAGTTATATGTTGATACTTGATGAAAAAATCCTGAAATATGCTGGGCTCGAACTTGGGTCCTCACGTATCGAAGTCTGGAACGCTGCTCACTTGTCCAAGTAACGGTTCATGTCACGAAGTAAATAACTTATGTGATAAGCCTTACATGACGAAAAATGCTTATTTCATAATTTTTCTGAGATTAAATGGATTTTAAGAGCTGGAATTGTATAAAATTAAAGTCTAATAATTTATACAATTTTATAAAATTTCATTAAACTCATGAAATTTTATAAAGTTCTATAAAACTTTGTAAAAACTCTTATAAAAGGCTCTCTAGTGAAACTTGTGGTAATGAATAGACAATTTATAAATTTTCATAAGAATTGATTGAATCTTACACTTTCAAAAATTTTCGTCTAAAAGCGGACACAGAGAACTTTAGACTCTCTGCGGACACAGAGAACTTTCACAGAGTGAAATTTTTTCAGAGTAAACGATGTATCCGTGTCATTTGAATATTTTTTAATATTTATTGATTTCTCAAGACTCGAATTTTTTTTTTATTTAATTTTTTCCGAAAATTTAGTATTTTTCATTTGGATTTTTCTTCTTCAAAATTTCAATTTACAAAATTTAGATTTTTTTTTTTTAATTTCAACTCTTTTAAGTATACAATTTTTTTCTATATTTCTTTTTATTTTTAATTTCAATTTTTTCGAAATTTTAATTTCTTTTAATTTAACATACTAACAACATTATGAAACTTGATGTACACAGTAAAAATTTTGCGTCATTGTGTCAAAAATTTTTGTGTTAAAATTTTTATGTTAAATATTTAACATTTTTTTATGTTGTTTTAACACAATAAATTTTAAATTTACACTTAAAAAGTTAAATATTTAACACAAAATTTTTAACACTAAAGTTTTTGACGCAATGACGCAAAATTTTTTACTGTGTAAAATACTATTAGTCTCGTCAATAACAATCATGAAACTGTTTGAATTATTTCAAATACAATGTTTCATAAGTAGCAGCACCAATGTCAGAAAATTATTTTTCAAGTAATAGTGCAATATTTAAATGACTGACATTTAATTTCTTGACGCAAAATCATAAGAAATTATATGTTTACTCGCTTGACGGTTTAAAAATTTAGAGTTCATGCCACATAAATTGAACTCGGTATTTTGTTATCAGTTTCACACCAAATCATTTATACTGAATGGTCGAAAATATTTTTACAATGGATAAAAGTACCTAAATTCATGGAAAAAATATAAGTGAGAAACATATGCAACGAAAAAAAAGTATTTCTTGCACCAAGAAAATTTTGACGGAGGCCGAAGTTATATTGGAGCAAGAAGTGTTTTAGTGTCAAGAAATTTTGACTTCATTCACGAAATTTTCAGTCATCTCTAATATATTCTTAGTCCAAAGAAATTTACCTTTGAGTCAAGATTTTTTTTCTGCAGTGTATGGAAACATACAAGCAAAGATATAAAAGTTTATATCCCACATGTATTTAATTTGTATGTTTTTTTCTTAAAAACGTAAATGAAAAATATTTTGTATGTTATTTGCTAATATGTTAGATATATTCATTAATATTATAAATTATAAATTTTTGTTATTAAGAGCGGACTTAAATTTGCAAGGTACCAGCTTAAATCAGCTGTTTACCTCTTCCTGATTCTTACTAAATTTTAAACCGATTTTCACTAATATTTAACGATTAATTGTAAATTAGACATCTTGTTGAAGAAGTTTTATATTTGATAAATTTTGATCAATCGATAATATTAAAAAAATACATCCCCCAAATTTTATCAATATTATGGAAAATAATCGTTTGTCACTGATTTAGAAAATGACTTTCAAATTACGTCAGTATTATGTACAATTGTGACAAATTATTGATGTTAAATAATGACTCACAGATGGTATCGGTATTACGTAAGACCGTGACTTGTCACTGATGTAAACACATGATATTAATCTTACGTCAAGATTACGTACAACCGTGATTTGTCACTGATGTAAACGCATGATGTTAAACTTACGTCAAGATTACGTACAGCCGTGACTTATCACTGATGTAAACGCATGATGTTAAACTTACGTCGTTATGACATACAATGATGGCATTAATGTTACGCAATATTGTAGTTTATATATTATGTCAGTTGTACGTAATATCTAAGTCATTTCCGTTACATCATAGAGAAGTAATAAACTTACATCAGTATGATGTCAAAAATATATCATATATTTTTACATCATAATTGGATTACAAGACAGGTCAATTTTACGTCATATTTACGTAAAATATTGTGACATTCCTATGACTTATAAATGACGTCATATTGAAGTCATGTGTTCATTGGGAATGACTCATTACTAATGAGTCTACTAAATTCATTCAAATATAGCAGATATAACCTGAAAGACTTTTGGGAGGGAGGAATTATCCTGCATTTGAAGTAATTATAATCGAAAAATATGAAAATGAGAAATAGATACAGCTGCAATCACAGCAATCACATGTAGCTAGCTGATAAGCAACTGGAAGAGTTAACATGCTATGAGTCAAGATTTTCAATCATTAAAATTTTATTTATTAAAATTATATTAATTTCTTATTATTTTTATTCTTATAATATACTAGCCGTGAACACCCGCTTCGCTGGGTCATTTTTAATAGTGCAGTTATTTGTTGATATTATTAAATTTTTTGAGATGTTTTAAAATTTACGAAAACAATCCAGCATATTTTCGACCGATAAGAATACACTTTGAAGCTTCTATTTCACTCGGAGTTATTCTAGATCATTCTAGAATTTTCGAAGTCACTCTCATTCAATCAGAATCTAAACGTAAATTTTAGAACTTCCCAGATCAATTTAGAATTTTCTAGAACATTCTCATTTAATCAGAATCTAAACGTAGATTTTATAACTTCCCCGATCATTTTAGAATTTTTTGAACATTCTCAATTGATGAGAATCTAAACATAGAATTTAGAACTTTCCAGATCATTCTAGAATTTTCTAGAACATTCTCAATCGATCAGAATCTAAACGTAGATTTTAGAATTTCCCAGATCATTCTAGAATTTTTTAGAACATTCTCATTTGATCAGAATCTAAACGTAGATTTTAGAACTTTCCAGATCATTCTAGACGTTTCTGGATCATTCTAGAATTTTTTAAAACATTCTCATTCGATCAGAATCTAAACGTAGATTTTAGAACTTTCCAGATCTTTCTAGAAATTTCTGGATCATTCTAGAATTTTCTAGAACAATTTCGATCAATCAGAACATTGATATACATATAAAAGCTTTCTAGATCACTCCAGAAATTTCTAGAACAATCCAGACTATTTCAGACCACTGATAGTCTCACATTTTTAAAGCTAACATCTTTCAACCCCGGTATCTTTTACACCCTTATAATTATCGACTTGCAACCACCATAGTGCACGATGGGATCCTTGTACCTATTGCCACATATAAACACTATTCGTCTGCAATGCGTAGTTTTGGCTGCAAAGTGAAATATAGGGACACACACCTCCAATTATATATATATATATATACAGAGTGTCCCAGAAGTAACGGACGCCATTGTAACATCTGATAAACAAAATAATTCTGAGACGAAAAGTCCTTAGCCATTTTTTAATCAGACGCATAGATAATTAATTATTAATTAAAATAACGTCCTCTTATGCGTTAGAGAGAGAGCACTAGTGTCCAGTCAAGTGCGTTCCATACGAAGAAGCTTGCACGTGTGAATGTGTAAGTAAATATGTGTGACTACGTTAGCTATAGAAGCTAGTTAGTCATACAGTTAGTTGTGTCTTTGTTTGGTACATACTTTACTGGACACTGACGCTCTTTCTCTCTCTTACAAATAAAGAGACGTTATTTTTAATTAATAATTAATTATCTATGCGGTTAATTGAAAAATGGCTAAGGACTTTTTGTCTCAGAATTATTTTTTTCATCAGATGCTACAATGGCACCCGTTACTTTTGGGACACCCTGTATATATATATATATATATATATATATATATATATATATATATATATATATATATATATATATAGGGAGGGGGGCAAAATGGGGTACTTAAGAAACCGTTATGATTTTAAGGACTTAAATATGCTGATTTTTCTCGTTTTCAGTCGTAATTGAAGGAAAATAATCAAATTTCAAGTTGCCGCAGAAAAAAAAATTTTTTTTTTGCCGGCAAAATGGGGTACCCCCTGAAAAAGTGAAAAAAAAATTTCATTATCCGAAAATGAAATGTCGTTAAAAAAATAACATTTTCTTATCGATAAGTCTACGAAAAAACCCAGAGAGATGAACAAATCACCCAAAAAAGAAACATTGTTATAGTTGACGCAATATACTCCTTACAAAAATTGAGGTAGCAAAAAAAATTTTTTAATTTTGTAGTAATTTTTGACGGGTTTCGCTTGAGTAAAAATAATATCAAGATAAAAAAAAAGAGTTCCCTTGAGAAGATTCTAATTTTTGGATCTCCCGGTGAAACATTTTTTAGACATAGTTCTCACGCAATTCCAAGCAACAGCACGAAAAAAAACATTCGTAATTTTTTTGCACTCTCTTTCTTGGTTTAGGGATTCAGGAAAATTTTTTCAAGTTGAATGATCTTGTAGGCCTGAAGATCTTACTTTTTAAATTAAATATCTCACAAGCCCGCCAAATGATTTTGAAGAAATTGGCGGCCTCTAACACAGTTTTCTGAGCATTGATAGTTAAATTATGACATCAAAAATTATCCGAGAATAAATTTCGAAGTTATTTGAAAAAGACATTCTTTTATAAAAGAATTCTATAGAATGGTTAGTTTACACAGAAAAAAAGGTTCACTTGAGCCAAGAAAATATTTTTCTTCCTATAATTATTTCCTTGAGCGAAAAAAAAATTTTCTTTTTGACGCAAGAAATTTCACTTATTCCAAAAAAATTAACTCTCTTGTTTTAAGAAATATGTATCTTGATCCAAGAAAATTTATTTAAGTCAAGAAAATCTTGTTTTGAGAAATTTCAGCCTCTTGCTCCAAAAAATTAAATATAAAGATAGAAGTAAATTTTCATTAATATTTTTATTGATTAACATATCAAATGGGAAGATCAAATAATATTGAATCATTTTTTTTCATTCAATATGTATAATTTCACGCTAAAATAATATAAAATGGGTATCAAATATTCAAGAGAAAAATTTTCTCAAGGTGAGAAAATTTTTTTCTCAGCTGAAGTAGGTGGCACTGCTTCCCTAAAGTATCTAAAAATCTTGATCAAATGTAAAAATTTATTGCATCAAGTATTTATGATAATTTGAATTAAGAAAAAATTACTTCCACCAAAAATAGAATTTCAAGAAAAATTTTTATTTCGGGCAACACAACTTCTGTCTTCCTTAAGGCACCTGAAAATTTTCTTGAGCCAAGAATTTTGTTCTCCAGTCAACAAATTTTTTTTTCTGTGTAAGGTTTTTCTTCGACACATTAGAGGTTTACACTCACATACACACACGCCGACAGATATCCTCGTAGGAATATTAAGAACTAGTTCATAGGACCTAAAAAATGTGAAGATCAGATTAGAACTTGATTTTCGAAAATTGGCATGGAACCAATGACTCCCCGATTTTTTTTTTTTTTTAATCATTCATTTGTAAAGCGAGAACTAAAAAATTTAGAAAAAATAATCATAGATGTGAAAAAAAATTTATTACGGTGCATAATGACGATAAAAATTACTGTAAGAAAAGTTAGAAAAAAAAAATTTTTTTTGTTTTTCTAATTAAAAAATTTTTTTTTCTTTTAAATTGTAGGAAATGACGTTAAAATATATTTTAGCAAGCTGAAAGAGCTTTTGAGAAAAAAAAATTTTCTTACGAAATTTTGGGGGTACCCCATTTTGCCACCCCTACCCCATTTTGCCCCCCCCTCCCCTATATATATATATATATATAAAGATTAATATTACTTAAAAAAATAATTTGGGATATTTCTGACAACAGAAGTAAAATAATGACTGATTTTTTATTATTACTGTCGTTAATTTTTATGGCAATCAATGTTTAATAAATTTAATACCTGAAAAAGCTATGAAGCTGACGAAAAGTTCTACAATAATTATTAATAAACGTTAATAATACAAAATATTAAATACTGTAAATGAATTTTATTTTATTTTTGCATTATCGAAAAATCTATCATTTTCAAAAGTAAGACGATTTTTTGATACATCTTAACGTGTCATGAGTTTTTATATTACTTCAAGCAATTTTAATATTAAATCTGATGATGATTTTTACTGTTTTTCCCATTGAATGATTTGAATAAATTTTTCTTTTTCCGCACACTTGGCAACACAGATGTTTGGCGTTAGAGATGACGCATTGTCTATTGGATAAGATGTATAATTACGCTGCTTTTCACATTTTATTATCTTAGAAATTTCGTCAAGCCCAGTTTTTCTGTGCTCTATTGCTTTCTGTATATCTAAAACTTTATCACATGTCTGTTTTTGTAGTTCAGAAATCTTTCGCTGTAAAGCAGTTACTCTAGGACTCATTATTTCACATTCTCGATCACATTTATTCAAGCATTTTGATGAACTGTATATTTTATTAAGTTTAAATGATGTCAAATCTTCGTCTTCAGTAAGTACTTTCGATGCCATGAGACATATTTTCTCATGTATGTCAGCTAAATGAGTTAAAGTTAAAGGCTGCAAATAAATAATATTTCTAAATTTTTACTAGAAAACAAACAAAGAGTCAGTGTAACAGCATAGTTGCCAAAAGTGAAATTTCTTTAGCGATAAGGCGTGAATTTGCTGATGTATAAAAGGTTAAACTGCAGAGATAAATATTATTATAATAAAATGAATTACTCAAATCTTATCTTCAAATTTTATTCTTATCACACATCAAGAAGTTTCACTTTAAAAGCATTCACCAACTAATATTGACTACACAAGTAAAAATCTTACTTCCAACCATTCTTTAGATTTTAAAATATTTTTTCTCGACGAAGTTGGTATCCCCAGAACTGAATCCTACAAAGAATAAATAAAATTTTGAGTTATTCAAAAATGAATAAATTGCAGTAATTAATAAAATCAATATTTTCTCGTTTACTTTAAGAAGTATTATTTTCAATTGAAGATTCTCTTTCAAATAATTTTTCAGCATCTTATTTACTTCTGTTAAGTTTCTTATAATAAATGTAATATTATTCAAAATATCAATAGTTAATTGAGCAATTTCTTCGAGAAGAGGATTGGAAATATCAAAAACTGTTAGATCGTCGTTATTTAACAACATAGTTTTAGATTCCTTTTGTAATTTCTGATTATTCATATCAAGAATGATATCATTTATACAGGATAATCCTTAAAAAAATTTACTTAATTGTTATTATTAATAATAATTACTTAATCCTAAAATATTATTAGAAAGGTTTAAATAACGTCTAACAAAATAAAAAATTTTAACAAAGTAAAAAAAATTTTTCAATATATATCCGGATAGCGCTCGATTTACGAAATTTTGTGACTTAAATCACCTTATAGATAATTCGTTGACATTAACCCTTCGTTGGTCGCGCTTTTTTTAGTTTCTCGCTCACACTATAGCGAGTCTCTATAGGTTAAGTAGTTGTTAGGCGGCGATTCGCTCATAGCACGACCAACGAAGGGTTAATCATTGAATTGAGCAAACTATTCCTAAAACAATCGATTCCACCGAAAAACTATGATTTTGGTGTCCATCGACACATTCCACAAGTCTAGTATAATGACATAATAATTAATAATCCAATAAGACAAATATTCCAAGCAATAAAAAAATTTTAGTCATTATGATTCCCGATTCAGGCTACCCGAATAATATTTTTTCACTGTTGTTAATCTACTACTCAAAAAATCTATGATTTTTTTTCGTATATATAAAAATTTCTCTAAAGTAAATAATAAATGACCTTTAACCCTTAAAATATATGATATTAATCTGTAAAGAATTATTCATATTATGATTGAATCATTATTATATCCATTTTTTATCATGACAGAGATATCACTAAAATTTGATTAGAAGAATTACATTACCTTCAAGATGTTTCTTCATTTTTTTAGAAATAAAGTGATGAAACTCATGGAATACATCTTCATTATCATCACGACAATATTTATTTGATGATTCATCATCAAATTCTTTTAAAGAAGTGTTCAGAATCTCATGATTTTGTTCTCTCAGACCTTTTTGTCGTTCTGTTTTAACGTGCCGTTGTCCTAAATTTAGTACTTGAATATTTTCTTTTGGAGAAATATTTCTTTGGAATTGTCGTTTACTCTCAACTTTACTACGAGCGGTGTTTGTAAAATTAACATTATCTTTAGTTTTTATTCCTATAATTGATTCATTTGCTCTAGGATTTATCTTATTCGAATTTCGATTCTCATTTTTACTCATTCGTAAATCTGTTTTTATTATTTCTGAATTATTATGCAACACTATATTTCTTTTTTGCAGTTTCTTCAAAGTTCCTTGCTGAACTTTTACGTTGTCAAAAGATTGATTAGCGACTTCAACGTCAAACGTGTCTTTGTCGTCCAATTCAACTTCTTTGAGTAATTTATTTACATTGGTAAATGTACTGTTAATCATACTATTGTCAATAATATCAATAATATCTTTACTCCTCAACTCGGAAATTTGTGTTTTAGTTGGCAAACTATCGTGTATTAATAATTTTTCTTTATGTCTACTTTCAATATCCACATTATCATAATGATGCAACCGGTCTACTTTTTTATTTAAACTAGCGTTCTCATGAGTTATTAATTTAACCTTATCGATAAGTTCATCATTTACCATTAATGACTTAATAGATTTTACTTCAAGTGTAGACATGTCATTTTGAATTTTTGCAAGTTCCTCATATAGGTGATTGTTGTCGACCATACTTGTTTCAATAGTTTCTTCCAAGTTTACGGTGTTACTCCTTAAAATTTCTAATTCATCTTGCAGAGGACTTTTTTGAGAAATGTCTTTTATTTTCTTTGAAAAATCAGCTGGTGAACGAGTCACTTTTTTTTTTGGCTCATCGTATTCTTCATCTGGATCTAAAGAACGCTTTGCCAATTCATAATTTAACTTTTTTTGCTCTTGATTATTTATTTGAACTGTTTCGAATCTTGCATCAAGTTTTTTTGTTTTCAAATTTAAATCATTTTTCGCTCGAAGATTATTAATTATCGATTTCACCCTTTCTAACTGATTGTTTAAAATCAAATTACAATTCTTTGAATCTTCTGTTTGTTTCTTTAAATAGTCAATACTTGATATAAGTTCATCCCATTTTTCGGTTAATTCAGTTAATTCATTTTTTACAATATACAAACCTTCCTCAGCAATTTTTGTATTATTTAATTTAACTTCTTTAATATCACAATATTTCTTCAAATTTTCTATTTCTTTTTTTAGAATATGAACTTCTGTCATCAAATATTTAATATTTGACTTATAATCATGAAAATTAGACTGCAACTCATCTGAATGGGTTTGCTTATCGTGAAGTTTCATTTTTAACAGTTCGAGTATTTTGTTCATAGACTTCATATGGTTATTATTTTCATTTAATTGTTTATTAAAAACTAAAATCTCAGCCTTCAAACTTTCATTATGATTTTTTAATGCCACAGTATCATGTTTAATTCTGCCAGTTTTTTTTCGTAATGAATCAATATCTTCCTTCGCAGTTGAAAGTGTTTCTTTTACTTGATTGAATCCATTTCCTAATTGTCCAATGGAACTTCTTGAACCTACGACATTGTTTAGTAAAGTATGAATCTTTTCACTTAAATTAGCATGACCTTCTTCAGTCTTATTCAAATCATTACTTAATCTTTTGTTGATACTTTCATATTCTTTCAATTTGTTTTTAATTATTTGATTCTCTTCTATTAGACTTTTAATCGTTGTTAAGTCCATTTTTTCATCCAAATTTTTATTACCAAGTTGTTTGTCTAACTGATTGAAACTTTGTTCATCACTTCGACTAGTTGATAATTCATTTTGAATATATTCAAATTCATCTTTATACAATCTGAATTTCTTAGTATTGTCAAAAAGAGCATCTAAGGTTTCAATTTTACGTTTTAATTGAGAGATTCCAAACTTGCAAAATTCAATAGTTTCCTCTAAACTAATAATCTTATTTTTTGAATTTTCATCCTTTGATTTTAATGCTATAAGTGTACTTGATGCAGCGGGCGAAAGATGAGAACTTTTTTCAGGAGAAAATATAGGAATATTATCATTAGTTGTTCTTACTTCCGTAACTTCTTGTATATCTGTCAGTAATTTATTTAAACTATCCTGTTTGATTTTCAAATCGTTATAATTTTTTTGCATACTATTTAATTTATCAAATAAATTATTTAACTCGCTTTTCATATCACTTAGTTCTTTATTTATAAATTTTGATGACTCAAACTCTACGGAAAGTTGTTTTTTATAATTTTCTATTACTTCTGTAACATTTGTAAGTTTATTGTGAATTTCATTATTCAATGTTTCTAGCTTCGTAATTTTCAATTCAAATAATTTCAATTGCTTTTTATTATCAGATATATTTGTTGTTAATGCTTTCATTCCATTTTCTTCTTGAACTAATCGATTATTAACTTGTTTCAAGTCTTCTTCATTTTTAATCAACTTTTCTCTAAGATAATTCAATTTTTCATTCCATTCAATTTTTTCTTGTGATAACTTTTTATACTCATCTAAAATTACATTCAATAATTATTATTTCATTTTTTTAACATGCAATTATTGTGAGATTTCAATCAAGATATAACTTATTTAATAGAAGATAAATTATCTTGTTGAATAATAAAGACAATTTATCTATTTATGATATAGCTTTAAGGATAAAAATGATTTCATGTCATAGGTGCGTTATGGGATGTGCAATTATGTATGAAGGCTATGATGCTGATGCATTTCAAAATTACTCATCTACTCACTCTTGTAACAATAAAAACAAAAAATATTTCGTGCTTTTTGTAAAGGAATTCACTTATTGGGTAATACACTCAATAGCTACGCTCAGAAAATTATAGTCTTTAAAAATGGTTCTAAAAGTATCAAAAACACAAAGGCCTAAAAGTCTAGGAGTTTTATTTTGAATTATGGGAAGATTTTTTAGCGTGAAATTAGTTATACACTGTAAAAAAAAGCGGTGTTAAAATGGACTCATTTCAACACCGCTATGTAAAACCTGTATATTAACACCGGTGTAGCGGTGCTCTTTTGCGGTGTTAAAAATCCGGTGTTAAACCAATGTAATATCGGTGTAACCGGTGTAATACCGGTGTAACAGTAGAATAAATTTACACCGTATCGGAGTATGAATATTACACGATCCATAAAACACAATTAATATTCAATATTTATCAAAATGAGACAAGTAACATTTATTTAAGAATTTTCAATTTATGAAATTACGCAGAAATCGATTTAATGAATGTTATACAACAAGTTAAATAATATTTACAATATTTAATGTTTGGGAACAATCTAATAATAATTTTTATCGTAACCATGATGTTTCTCACAATATAATGTATGTTTTAAACATGATAAATTAATAATTTGATAACTTTGTTGTTTTTTTTCAGATATTTCATTTGCTCATAAACTCATATTGTAACACATAGTCTCCCATAGTTTACACAACAGCATTATATTATCATTATAAAAGAAAATTCTTTGAATTTCACCGTAAATGGGTAATTCGTAAATTCTTAAATTTTCCCAAAAAACGTCCTAAAACTATTCAAGAAATGTTCCAAAATTGTCTCAAAAATATCCTAAAAATGCCTCAAAAGTATTCAAAATTTATTCTCAAATAGTTAAAAAAATGTTTTAAGATTATTCAAAAAAGGTTCCACATAAGATTTAAGAACAAAATTTCAACTAAATTGCTTCAAATAAATTGCATTGATTCTAAAATTATCTTAGAAGTATTCCGAAAATCTTAAAAAAATACTTAAAAGTTATGAAATAATTATTAAAATGCACTATTTTGGAGTTTCCGATTATTTATATGATGTTCTAAAATTGTCCTTTAAAAATGGTGTTAAAGTAACACGGATCGAAAATTTACATCGAGAAAATTTCACACCATTATTTCACACTAAAGTGTGAAGTGTAAAGTGCTCCAGGTCCATTTTTACATCGAAATTTTTTACAGTGTATTTATTTTAATTAAAAATTTTTATCTACTTAATATTTTATTATTTTAAACTTTCTAAATTAAATATTAACTTTTTTCGATTATTTATTTTTAATTATTAAACATAAAAAGTTTAATTATAAAAATTGTGTTAGTTAAAATATTATCAACACTGGAAAATTCATAACACTGATTTAACACCGAAAAAAATATTTACACCGCAAACAGTGTTACTGCTACACTGGAATTTTAACACCGGAATTTTTAACACCGTACACCGCATGGACTCACACCGGTTTTTTTTTTACAGTGTAGATGGCAGATACGAATTCTTGGGTGGAGTGAGTAGTGTAAGTGGTTCGTTTAAATGCTTGGGAATATGTGAGTGGTGTTTATCTATGGAGTAAAATGTGGTTTTACGAAGAGTCAGATCGCGGGAAAAGAAGTACTAGAGTTGCGCTCTCCGTACAAAGAATATCCTGGTAAGGTTGCCATTGTCCTTATCCTTACCAAACGGATATACTTTTCGATGTGCGTTTTGGATGCGCAATAGAAAAAAAAACGAGTTTCCATGTATTCAAAGTCCGCGCTAAAACTCTCAGTTCTAATTCATCATTCAAATTCAGAAATAGATAATATCCTCACAATACTTTAACGAATTTATCCTATCAATTTAAGAGAGACGCGCAACCTTAGAGGGCTTTGACTTAATGGCCCTGATTAAATTAGGGAAGGAGGGGGTCAATTGAACCAAAAAAAGTTTAGCAATTTTTTATTATTCGAATTAAAACTAAATAATAATTTTTTTTTCTTGGAATGGTTGTTTATTATGTCTACTATCATTATCAATCCATAAATTAGTCAATAAACAACGTGAATTCTTAAAAATTATTAATTTATTCAAGCGCGTCGATTGGTTCAATTGACCCCCGCTTGGGGGCAGTTGAACCACTGCTCGGGATCAATTGAACCAATAATGTTTAAAACTCAAACCCGAACTTTTAATAAATAACATACACGGAGAAAATTTTATAGTAGAGTTTATTATCTAGTTATGTTAAAATCTATTAACTGAATTCAATAGTAGTAAATATTATTTAAATAATTAAGTAAATCATCTGAATTGTAGTATTTACCATCCTGATGGTAACTACTGCTATTATGATAGTAATCAGTAATAATAACTGTTATTATTTTAATTAGTTACTACTATTATCAAAATCGTAATTCCTAATATAACCTGATGGTTGCAGTTACTCCAAAAAAAAAAAAAAGTTTATTTCTAATGTATATATAACTCAAATTTGTGATAAATACAACAAATTAATAGCAAATATAAGATTTTTAATGTTATGCTACTAAATACTCCTACAACATCCCCAGACGTGCTAACAGAGCACTAGGGAGGGGTAAGGTAATATAGGCCGAGAAGCACCGCTGTCCATCTTACAGCAACAAAGAAAGTTTATTTCTAAT